>NW_017806030.1:1478922-1513071 GCF_001891065.2 Hippocampus comes
TATATATATATATATATTCAGTGCAACAGTATTTGTGTTGGTGACAAATAAAAGACAAACAAACCATGTTCAAAATGAATAACGAACAATTAAGACTGCATGGCTCTCCTCTAAATCGAGTACATCTGTCAAATAATTTTGGTTTATACTTGGATTTTAAGTGCACATTCTCGGCCCATCCAATTTTCATAAAAAAACAAAAAAAAAAAATGCCACAGCATGATCCCCTACCACCGCGTCAGTGATGTTTTTTTTAGACGTCGCTGTTAAATGTCATGCCTTCAGATGGAGAGGGAACATGACGCGGGGGTTCCAAACACTGACAGTGCAGAAGGAATGCTTGGTGAACTTCGCTCACCTGCAATAGCTTCAGATGAAAGTTTTTGGCAATAGCCTGTAGGTCTCGACCTCGCAAAGGAACATGACCTTTCCTCAATAAATAACGTGTCAACGTGAAACAAATAGCCGAAGCCGACTCAAAGCAAAACGTGCACAAAAACCAAAATAGTTGAACTTCTGTCAGGCGTCAGTCTGCATGCATTACCAGGTCTGCTCTGCCATCTCGTCTCTCTCTCTCTCTCTCTCTCTCTCATTGCAACATATTTATTCATGTTAAAATTCAACAAACACACATTTCAGAATTGTGAACTTGTAAACTGAAAACCAAAGCATTTATTTTTGGTTCAGTCAGATTCCAGTCATGCATTATTTAGCTTACAAATCACATACTGTATTCACTAATGACCCCCAGATGATGAGTGCTCCATAAATAATGGACACATGACTGTGTTAAGCTGTATTTACTGTTACGTCAGAGTCCTTGAGGGCTGTCAAAAGAGCTTTGTTTGCTTCTTGTTGATGCTCTATTCAACATCACTTCTGCACAGAATAGACAACATCCTAGTCAGCAGCATTCCGGCAGGATCTTTTTCTTACCTTGCATCTTGGCTGACAATGTGTTCTCAGGTCATTTTGCAAAGCAAGAAAAAAAATCCTGTTATTACCCCATGAAAAGATCTATTTAAAAAAAAATCTTGTTTCAAGAATACATTTACACTTGCCTTTCTCCAGTTACGTTCCAAAACATAAAACCTCCAAGACTGGATTCATAAACGCTAACAATTCAAGAAAAAAAAACAAACCAAAAAAACATTTGTGGCGGTGCAGCGTGTTCAAAGCGGATGCGCATGTTTCAGTTTCGATTGTTCTCTGTGACCTCGCCGTAAGGTTTCTTGAAGAAAAAGAACTCCTGAATGTAAAAATGTATTCCTTGAATACATTTTTATGTTGTCGATGTTAACGTCGCTCATGGTGCTATTCCGCGCCACTGGCGGTGACAAACTCACATCTTGGTAGCATCAAGCTAATTCCTGGGGAAAAAAAAAGCATCCATTCAATTATAAAACAAACACAAGAAACAGTCAGCACTGATAAAGTGCTCTTTTGGTGCACGCTTGAGTTGATGTCGATGCCTCCTTTCTGCACCGTTGAAATTAATAGAAACGCACTGTCACAAAATGCAAGCTGGGATTTGTAATTTTCTGACCGTGACATTGTTTTTAAAACCCCATTATTGATTAAGGAAAATGCTAGTCATGCGCTTTGCATGTTGAATTTGCCGGTCCCTTCAATTTCACGCTCAAAATGAAAGCTTTCAGAGAAATTCAGTTTGTAGAGCTTTTAAGAATACGTACGTCAGTGAGGTAACAGGTCCAATGGCTTCTGAAGTGGGTGAACGAAAACGCTTGATAGGAGCGTCCAAGTAGAGACCGATGCACTACTCTGCAATAATGGCTACACGCAGCTACTTATTCATTGGGTACAGAATAGAACCTGACTACTATGTATATTGTCTTTCAGTGTATACAGAGTGTATGATATCATTGTGAAAAAAAACCAGCAGGAAATAAAATCATATATAGCTCTTATATTTCCACAACCCAAATATAGAGGAAACAAATCTGTTGTATCTGCTTAATTGATGTTTTCGGTACGTCGTCTGTTTTGCAAACCTTTTCGTACTGGTTGCACCTTGATGTGAGCACCTTGTGAGTGATGACTCTGTTTACTTGCTTTGTTTGTTCCTCATTATACCTTTAAAAAAAAAAAAAAGGAAAAAATGGAAGAGAAGGATACTGACTGAAGCCTCACATGAATTCCACCGCACAGATCACACCAATGAGTTCCCTACCCTAAAGAGACTCATAAGCTGCAACTGTCATATCAAGTACGTTAGTAAAACCAGTCAAGCTTCTCCTAATCCTGAAATATTTGTAGCAGGTCTTGGGCTAATGACTGATTCAAAACTTTCCGTTATATCCCGTATTGATAAAGTATGTAAAAAAAAAAAAAATCTTTTCCATCCGATAAGATTGTATAACAAGTTGGTCTCAAGCTAGTCAAAGGACCAAAAAAAAAAAAAAAAACTCAAAACATTCGGATTGCTGTACAAAAAAGTCAAAGTCATTGACAAGAAACCGTGGAATTATCATCATTGAGCAATTTTAAAAAAGTACCATCTTGTGATCTGGGAAAATTTTCATAACGCTGCAGATCTGAGGCTTGTACATAAGCTAATGAATCCAAACTTATGAAGTGACTTTGCAAACGTCTCCTGCTTAAAGTTGCATTTCTTTAAAAAAAATCTTTCTAATCTAAACTTCAAGTCACAGAGATGAAACATATTTTATTAAACAGATGCCGCTCTTCTCCCACTGACAGCATTGGCAAAACCTCTAATCATGTGAGATAGCCGCGCTCCTGAGTATAAAGGTGTGTAATCTAACAATGACATCTTGATGACCTTCAAACTAACGCAGAGTCTCGCATTGCCCAAGTCATAAGAATCTTTGAGGGGAAAAGTGACAACGGACAGAGCCTGGAGTTCAGATTTGGTGTTAAGTGACGCTCTCAATTAACGGTGACAGACTCCAGAGAGGACATTCTCCATTCACCATTATCAGAAACAAATAACATCTCTTCATTAGAAATACTGTAAACAGATGAACCACAATCTTACTCTTTGGCTGAAAGTGTGGACTCAAATCGACCTTAAACAGAGAGTTTGTGGTTCAATGAATAAATAATTAAATACACGAATACACTTGTTGTTTCCGGTATATATGTTAAAATTGTCAATGACCTGACAGGACAATATTGTTGTCATGATCTTTTGGAAAAATCATCCCTCTTTGGTCCCATTTAATGCCTCTAAATTTGTTTTAACTGTTCATTTAAAAAGCAATGCACATATTGGCTATTCTTTGTCAATCAGAAACTGGAAAGACAGAAGGCGGGACTTAAGGACATTGTCAATCATTTGCCGTGCATAACTGGGCTCGTTCCACAGCCTCGGTCTCCTTGGCAAGATTATTTACCTCTGGTAAATAAAGTAATCAAAGGACTCTTGCGAATGATTATTTTTTTCTCAATTTAAAACAATACCATTTAATTTTTCGAATCAACGCCTGATGAAACTCGACCCAGTGCGGAGGGCATATCAGAAGACACTGGCCAACTCTGCACAGTTCCTTTACTTTATTTCGAAAATTTGTGTAAGGTACATTTTAGCAAACCATTATCGAATAATACTGCATTGTCAGAACATTACATCTCAAATCTGAATCAGTTTTTGATCTATCTCGATACATTTTCATTTCTTTGTTTCTCCTGACAAGTTTAGCACCTTCGATTGTTAACACAGGTTTGTTTTTTAAATGGTAAAACTGCAGGCGATTTCAGCATAGTAAAGCATTTTCTTACTTGAGGGGCGCTTGGCCTGCTGCTAGCTGCCCCATAATCAAACATCAGCAGTGGTGACGGCCTTGACAGCACACATTTTGCGTTGTGAATGTTATTTCCAATGAATAAGCCCTCCACCGAACACGGCCCACATGGTGGCCACTTGACAATGCGTTCCCCATGAGTCGCTTTTAAACCGGCCGCATTAGGGAAACCTGTCATTTGCTTGAATAGCTAATCCTCCCCTCCAATGGGCAACTTGCTTGTCACTTGCCAACATAACAAAGCTAATGTGAGCGGCAGCAGTGATTCTATGGTTTGCTCACAATATCGTGGCTACAACAGTGTAAGTGGAGCCATGGCGAACCATCGAGCTATTTAAGACAATTTATCCACTTGTTGAACTCCCCATGCCTGACAAAAGCCTCACTGAGTTCGCATGGGGGGGGGACTCTCGCACCTGGATTTGGCCCGTGGGCCGCTTGTTTGGGATGGCCTCAGTACTGTTAATGAACCCTAAAACATCAATGCAGTACAATCACAGCTCGACATTTTTCCTCATCCTGTGACTCAAACTATATTCTAAACCAATTCATTTGTAAGGTTTAATAATTTATCAAACTGGGGTTTGTTTTCTAATGTTAGCAGGGCTTGTGAGCTTGAACTCTCACAATTAATTTAGGGGAACGTGAGACCGTAAAAGCAATTGGTTATGTAATTTGGCTCCACACGAAAAGCACCGACATTACGCTGTTAGGAGGCTGTTAACGAGAAGGACTCGGGGACAGAAAGGAAGGTTCAACTGCAGGTAAGATGAGGTATTTAGTCATGTCAAGTGCGAAGGGTCCTGGTCAAGGGAGAATCCAAGAGGCAGGTGCACGGCGGGATCAGAGTTAACTCGGGATTAAAAAAAAAAAGCTCACCAAAGAACGGTTGGATATATTTACGGTAAGTCGATGTTGAGCACAGATGCTTGACTGACGTGGCGGAGGCCAAGGCCATCTTCTGAGGACAGCTGTTGATTACCAGATGAGGTGCAGATGCCGAGTGAGTCCAGCACGCCGGTGTCAAAACCTCCAGTGATACACACACACACACACACCAGGGAGTGGGGTGGAGCTCAAGGTGCACAGAGACAGCAGACTTGACAAACGCGTTATATGACGCAATTGCAATTGTGCACCATCAAAAGTCCAAACACAATATTTAAAAAAAAAAGAGTATTGTTAAATGAAGACCTCTCTGACGGTGTCAATCAAAAGTAAACATTATTTTGTTGGTCAAGGTAGACTTTTTGCCTTATTTGTTCTATGATGTAACTCGTGATTTTTTATGAAGTGCATCAACACTCCCATCTAGTGGTTCATTTCTGAAGTGATTCTGGAACATTCAACCAGCCATCCAATTTTGATACAATTTCTCATCAAGGTTGCTGGTGAGCTGTACTTAGAAGAAAGGCAGGATACAGACAAAAAAAAACAAAACATTTATACTCACATTCATACCTATGTGCAATTAACCTAGCATGCATATTGGAATGTGGGAAGAAAGCAGAGAAACCTCACACCAGCACGGGGGAGAGCCTGCAAACTCCACACTGGGAGGCTGCTGCACATTTAGGACATGCAGGTCATTCACACTGAGTGAGTGCATTTGTGACAAAGCAGAGACAAGATCATTATATGAGTATTCACACTTTTTGTTTGGTGGCTTGGCTTGAGATTTTTCTTAAGTAAAATTGGTGTCTGGGGAATGCTGGCCGGGACCAGTCTGTTTTGGAACAACGTCTTTTGTTATTCTCTCATGGGGTTACGTAAGCAAACAAAACAACAGACAAAATACTGAGGAAACTAAATCCAAAACAAAATCATGAAAACAAAAAGAATCCAAAGTAACAAACACAAACCATGGCTGAAGCAAAAAAGTAACAGCAACAGAAACTTATGACCCAACACCGAGTGGTCGTGCCAACAGTCCTTTTAAACAGACCCTAATGACACAATGACCAACAGGTGTGCAGCGGCAGGCGGAGCCCTACAGTGCCACCTGTTGGTCACAAACAGAACCATGACAAGTGTGTGTGTGTGTGTGTGTGTGTGTGTGTGTGTGTGTGTGTGTGTGTGTGTGTGCGCGCGCGCGCACACGCCATGGTGACTCGTAATACATTAAAAAAAACTCTCCATCACAGCACACTCCAGTAGAGTCCACATAACTCATTTCATACAAGCATTGTAGTAACCATTCAAGAAGAGCGACAGAAGTACATACTCAAAAACACACAAAGGCTGAAGATTGTATCAACAATATTTTATTCTCTACAAGTTCGTGTTATGTTTCCTATTTGACATTTCAAACCAACAGTAAGAACAAATTGATTCCTTTACATATTTACAAATTGGTTTGGTCATTATTTGCTCTAACACCTCATTGTAGACGCTCGGTCACGGACACAGGACGACTGGTGATTCTTCACCACTTCCCCATTTTCGCTCTTTCAGGTGGCCAATCTCCCTTAAATAACAACAACAGAAACCTTAAGAGGACGTCTCGGTGTTAACAACCACGTTGGGGAACATTGTCCGAGATGCTGAGAAAATCTTAATGATTTGGAAACACTTGACAGGTAAATAAGAAGGGTTGCGATTACATGTGTGCTTTTGTTATTTTTGGACTTTTTAGTTTGGTTGTGTTTGAGTAGCATGAGCGAGTTTAAAGAGAATGTGCAATGAAATCCAACTTTGCCTTATTACTTTGATCCACATTGGGCATACACAATAACGAGCTAATGAACACGTCTTCTAAGCAACTTACCCAACTGAACTTTTCCATCTTGTTCTCTTCTCATTGGAGTGAAGAATGGCACATGTACAGCTTTGACTTCATGGATTTACAAACATTAAATACAAACAGAATTATAAAAGTCAGATCCAGTTTCAACCCAGTGTAAATAAACTCTCACAAGATGACACAAGAAGGTGACACTGGCTCAACACAATGCGAGATTGTTTCAAAGACAAAATTGAGATTGCATTTTTCAACTGTAAATAATAAAACATTCATAAAACTGAAAAAAAAAAGCATGAACTCTTTCGAATAAGTGCGGCATCATGTTGTGCGAGAAGCCTTTTAGTAGATTGCATTAACACCCAAGAAATGACAAAGCTGAGTTCATCTGCTGAAAATTTGGTTAAAATATAAACGTTTTATATATTTCTACCACATACAGCATAAATAGACTGGGTTTGCCTGCCTTGTAAAAAAAAAAGTCATTATTTGTGAGGAAAATAAAAATACAAATAAAAGAAAAAAAAATCCCTTCAGTGGATCAGCATTATTTTCTTTCTGCGCCTCCAACGCCACAAAATTTTAAGACACGCGAGTCAAATTGAAATGTACTCCGATTCTACCCTACAGTTGTAGTTACAATATATACAGTAGAAAAACAGAAGCTGTTTTCCTTTTTATCAGTGGGTAGGGGGGACAAATTATCTTTTAAATACTGTATATATTTCTTCCTTTATAAAGCATGAATTAAATTCATCAAAAACATGGTTTCCTAAAAGCAGCACAGAGGTGACGGACCAGATTAGGACAGCAGTGAAGTGGAAAGACGAAAAAAAAAAGCAGGATGTAAACTTCAGTCATCCTTTGAAGAGCAACATTTTATCAGTACAGTTAAAGCAGACATCTCCATTTTTGTCTCAGAAATAGCAAGAAAATATATATCTGTAACCAAAACATAAAAGACAAAAACAACAAATTAAAAACAAAATGGAGATGCGTACTTGAAGATTTGTAGGGGTAAAACATGTCATCGTTAAGACAGTTCTTAACAAGCTGGTAGGCTCTCTAAATTGCTCGAAAAAAAGTGCATCAACACATTTAAAACATTTTCATGAAATTAAGTATGCTGTATTATGCAATGTATTGCACCTATAAAGCCTGTCATTCTCTTCTCCTCTAAGGCCATCGCAAACGTACGTTCATCTTAAAGTACCTCCCAACAGACACCGGAACATTCAATTTTTCAAAGCTAAATCATCGTTATCATCATCGAGAACCCAGTTTTTGTATTTGTTGAACATAAAAACAAAATATCCTGATTTAATTCCTTTACAAAGGAATTTGAGTTCACTCCAGTCCAACCGCGCGGTACACTGAGATTGAAAGGCCTGCATTGTTTAGCGGAAAACCGATAAACAAACCAATACTGTCGTTACAAAACCATCCGACGTGATTAAAAAAACGGATTTAATTTCAGTCTTGTACTTCCAAATAAAAGGTAAGATCATTTCAATAAATAAATTGGCATTAGCTTGTTTGAACTCTGCTCTGCAAAATCCGACTTTGTTTTTAGTTAAAAAAAAAAAAAAAAAATCAGCAGCACACAGAGTAGAGAAAGACACAGTTGTAATAGTAAAATAAAGGACAGCAGGCTGTTTCAGCCCATATGCGGTTTGGTTGACATTATTGGATTTCAAAAAAAGAAAACAAAACAAACAAACAAACGAAAAAAAAACAACCCAAAAAGTTTTGTTTTCAAAGAGTTAAGCGCAAAAGTTTTCAGACCAGCGAGCCCGCTCGGCTCTGTGCGGGCACCATGACGGGCACCGCTCCCATCCGCTCCAGCGTGGCCTGGCTCACAGCGTACGAGTGCGTATGCTGCCCGTGCGTGGGCGTCACCACTGGCTTGAGGCTCACGGAGCCGTTGCTGCGCGCCATGGTGGTGGGAGATGGGGCTGAGTTTGTGGTGACCACCAGGGTCTTGGGTGGCGGGAGTGTGTGGCTGCCGTTGGCAAAGGAGGACGTGGTCGTCGCGGTGGGCTGAGGGTGGCGAGACAGCGGGGCGGAGCCCGGTGCTGTGACCGCCGAGCCGTGTCCGTGTCCCGGGTTCTGGGACTGTCTGTGTCCGTGTGTGCCATGGACAGCGGTGGCGAAGGTCTGCCGCGTGTCTCCGTTGTAACGCGTGTACGAGTTGGTGTCGTAGTTGGGTTTGGGGTTGTGCCAATAGCGACTGTTGTAGGTGTTGGTGGAGGTCAGGGTGTCGTTCTCTGAGGATGAAGCATCGGCGTGGAACGCTTTCACTGATGAGGACCTCTTTGGCGGGAGGTCGTCTTCCCTGTGGTGATGAGCGAGTGAGAGGATATTTGCTTTCAAAACAGATATAACCAACCCGGATTGTTTGTGATGAAGGTAAAAAGCTTCACCAGAGTAGACTGCTATTCAAATGCTATTTTCTTCTTCTATGCATTGAATATTGTCAAAAATGCTCGACAATGGATGCTGGTATGTCTTCGTGTGCATTGTCGCCCCCAATTCTCATTTTTCATCAATTCATTTTTATTTTTTTATAGCGCTAGTTCTAGCTCTATTTTTTTTTTCTAAGGCCCCTCCCCCCTTCCTTTTGGGAAATCCCCCCCCCCCCCCCAAAAAAATTTGAATTGTACTGTTCACATCGACATGAAAAATCACGTCACATTCGGAAATTAAGATAATAATGAAAAAAAAACCTGGACATTATGCCCTGTGTGTACTAGCGTAAAATTGAACAGGGGTTTAACCCCCCCACTGAAGTCCTTGATAAAGCAGCCAAGGAAGTGAGGGAGGGAAAGTCTGTTTGTATTCTCCTGCAACCTGGACAAATTGAATATAAAGTAAAATGGGGAGGTTGTGAAATTGGTCGAGACAAGTGTTGAATAGAAGAAAGGACGGAGTATGGAGCAGTGAGGGAAGGAAGAGCAATTAGTTTACCCCCAAATTTAACGAACTTCTTGTAGTGATCCCATAAAAGTGCCTCAACTTACTCCACTCTCCCTGACAAGTGGTACAGAAAATGTAAAAAAAAAAAAAAAAAAAAAAAAAAGTTAAATGGATGGATAGATTTTGCCATCACTTAACTTACATCAAATGAAAAACTAAACTGACAATATAATCAGTCTCACTCTGCGGCGACAGTAAAACAGCTTCCACACATCTGAGAGGACTTCCGCCAATATTTTGTCACGTGTCGCGACAAACATTTGTGAGACTGAAGTGTGACGACCAGGCCCCTTCAATATTTTGAGAGTGTTGTCAGAGTTCTTTGTAAGTTCCTCCTCAGCAAATTCAACAAACCATTTTGTTGCTAAAATTTGGAAGCAGACAGCTCTTCAAAAGGTCTTGTAAGGTAAGATGAAAAATGACTAATAATGGCAAATGCCTGATTGGTAAATCGCTTAAGAATGGGCCGGAATACATACTGAATACAAAACTTCCCTAAGACATTATAAAATCCTGGTGAGAGCGAGTGGATGTACAAATAATTGTACCAATACTTTTGTTTAATCAATGTTACAATTCTACATTGTTACCTCGTTTAGAAAAGAAAAAAAAAGATGAACCTGATCTCATTGGGTATTTCTTCCTCCTCGTATTTGTTCTTATTCTTCCAGTAGTAGAGGGTGACCACCACCAACAGGCAGCAGATGATGAGTGCCAGCACTCCAGTTGCAATGGTCCCTGCTATCAGACCCACACTCTGAGGCTGGGCTAAAGAATGTTGGAGGGGGGGGGGGGAGACAAATACTTTGATACTGTATAATATAAGGGAAATAACAGATTGCCAAAGAAAAAAAAAGACACGTAAAGAACTCCGAGCGAAGGTCCATATTCAGAATGCACCGCGCATTTCAGCCTACAAGAACTTCATTTGTAAAATGAGAAACATAGGAGAGGCTCTCTCGTCTGTGTTTGCATAAAGTGATGCTCGACGGAAATATAATCAAGCGGGTCAACCACAACGCATGAATTCAAACTGCAGTTTGTCCCTGTCTGACAAACCCCGTTTTCATTTCGGCCTGATTTGTGTCAAATACGCCAACGTTTGACAATCCATAAGGTTTCATTCTTGCTCTCATATCACCTTGACAAATGTCACAGACAAGGCTTTTGAACTTTACTTCAGCCAGTTCATATGAAACGTCAACAAATACAAGTAAGTGAGTCGACAGAGGCACAACTATTCGACAGCTAGAAGAGCCGTGTGTTTGGAGAACTTACGTGCAACAACCTGAAGATTGAGCAGGCATGTGCTCTTGCCGATGGCATTGCTGGAGGTGCACTGGTAGAGTCCTGAGGTACCGGTGCTGATGTTTCTCAGTGTTACAGTGCCCTGCATTTGGTCTGTGGGACACACACACGGGTTGTAAAGCCAGAACATGCAGCATGATTCCCATTACACACATTTGGTTGAAGGATGGGAACTGTGTTGCTTTTCGAATAGGTTAAATAGCATTTTAAGAGTTCCCTTTTGTTCCGCAGATCGGTTTGAACTACTTCTGCTACTACCCAACAGGGGGCGCCAGATAGCTTTAGTAGAAAATGGACGACAAGCTATTACTGCACTCTTATGAGCGTCTCGGTAGAAATATTCTGCCTTAAGAAAGATTATGCGCAGTTTTGATTGAACCCATCGTCGATATATTGATTTATCCTTGTTTATTAATCTGGTTATTTGTGCGAAAATAAGTGTATTGTGGTTATGGGCTTTTACTCAAAGTGGTTGGATCAATACCGATCATTGTTATCTTTGTGAAGGCAGAAATGTTATACCAGGTATTGTATTGGATCATTGTGCAGGTGTACGCAATGTTTTGGCCACGGAGTATATTCTGCATACTTAATAACTGTTGCAGATTAGTTGACTTTTTCACAAAATGAAATGAATGAGTTAAGAGGTTGCACGCGCTGTGTAAAAGCACTACTTGTTTCACGAAAAGGCTCCAACAACTGCCTGGATATTTTATTGACATGAAGAGAGTCTAATTTACAGTCATGAACATGCAGTTTCAATTGCCATTGCTTCTGTCGAAAACGTGTACTCTTTGTACATGAGCCTTTATATGACCGGTAGTGTACACAGAGTGCAACAGGTGATGAAGACTGTCTGCTGTGCAAAGGACACAGCCGGATAAGAGAGGAGAGGCCACGAAAAAGCTCTCTTAGGCTGAATGCCAGCTGCCGAGTGACAGCATCCAGTTTAACACATGCAAGTGCTTCTTGGATGAAGTGTGAAAACGTCAGCAATTGGTAGTCAGCATGAGAGAAGTGGGTGAAAATAACACCACCAATTCTTGATCTCACACACACGCAACACATTTCTCCTTTTTCTCATTTCAATCGCACAACGGGACATCGGTCCTCAGGAGGATCACAGGGCGGAAATCTCCAGGTATGGTAGTGATAATGGACGGACGGCGGAGCCTGCGCTCCCTGTGTGTTACATTTACCAGCAAAGGTGGGGCAAAAGGGAACCCCGATGGCCAGCTTGTTTCTAATACCTTGCATGGCGTTGTGCGGCAGCTTGGGCAGCGCGTCTAGCTTCTCCCACGAGTAGGACGGTGTTGGAATACCTTCATCTGAGCTGCAAAACAGCATGATGTCACTGCCTACATCCAGCGTTCCCTGGATTCGACATGCTGGCACCGAGGGGGGCACTGACAGATGAAAAGAGTGGGTGGTAAGATGTCAACCACTTTACGATGCAATTTATTTTATTTATTTTTAACACAAGATTACGTTTACCGTATTTTCCACACTAAAAGGTGCACTGGATTATGAGGCGCACCATCAATGAATGGCCTATTTTGTAATTTTTTTTATATATTGGACGCACCGCATTATAAGATGCAATCTACAATGCATCCACTAGATGGACCTACGCTCAAGGAAATGCCAACAGAACACTACACTACAGCCTGATTTATATAGCAACGATCAGATGTAAGTAAAACTTATTTAATAAAGCAGCGACACAGTTCACTTAACCAACAGCAAGTTATAACATTGACTCGTTAACGTTGAACTCGCTTGTCGCTGCTCTATTTCCGCGTTCGACTGCGAACCCGATTGCCTTACATTTGAACTCTGCATTGTAAGCATGTCTCTCTTGCAAGGAGCCATTTTTGGGGGGGGGGGCAACATATTACCGTAATGACCATACATAAGGTGCATCGGATTTTAAGGCGCTATGTGAGCTTTTAAGAAAATGGAAGGCTTTGGTGCGCCTTTTAGTGCGGAAAATACGGTACATAGACGGATGGGAAATGACCGTATATGGTCAGGTAAGTAAAAGTGAGGTACTTAATTCAGCAGGTGCATATATGTCACACTATGATTTGTGAAGTGAAGATAAAATGACAAATAAACTATCCACTACTCATAAAAAAGTTGTGATATTTGGCATTCGGGCCAAATGACCTCAAATGCAGCAAAACTTTTGAATGCACATGTCCAACTCTTCAATGTTTCAGAACTGTTTTGCACAATTGCTGTTCTCTAACATGGAGCTAAGAGACATCTGCTAAGCCAAAGACAATTGTCAATAATCACTTCGACAACGGTTATAGGATTACTACCTAACACAGTGAGCCCGATGACACCAATATTGCGCCCCCCCCTGTCCGGGAGGTTGTTCACCAGACACTGGTAGGTTCCCGTGTCTGACAGCTGGGTGTTGTTGATGAAGATGGAGGCACTTGTACTTGGCATGGTGGACACAAAGCCCACACGTCCGTTGAGGTGGTTCGCGAGGCTGAACACTTGGCCGCCTTGGTAGATGATCACCTGGATCGGCACATCACAGAAGGGAGAACAGAGGTGGCACCAGCAAAGTGAGGGGGGGATGGGTGGAGACAAAGATGAAATTATTGACATTGATGGCAGAGCCATCGTTCAGGGAAATGACAGTTGAAGGGGAAAAATATATACATTGAAGAAATTTTTGTGGAGAGCTTTTTTACTTTTTGTCGCTTGGAAACTGAACAACCACATGACTAAAATCTGAAGAAAAAAAAAAGCAGTGGCTAATTACAATTTTTCTTGCTTGAGGGGTGGGTGGAGTTTTACTCAGCGTAGGTGTGAAAAGTAGAGCTGTCCCCATTGACTATTTTTCGAACTCGATTAATTTATTGATTATTCCATCCATTGATTGAATAATCTGATGACAACTGTATTTTGCATTAAAATGTATCGCAAAATCATTTTTTTCTGACGACTGTTTATTAATTGACTGTTATATTTATTTTTGCCGAAACAAAACCAAACAAACTACAAAAAAAGCAAAATCACATGAGAGGGAGGAGAAAATGTTACATTCCAACGTAATTAGAAATAACAACCACCTGTATCCCATGAGAAAAAAAAAATCAAGCATACAGACGAATAAGTGGTCACTTCTGGCTGAGTGACAAAAGAGAACATACTATACAGGTATGCTTTCTCAAAGCTATAAGTCTCTAAAGTTAAAAAAGCATCGACTTAATAGAATGAATAATTGAAACTATTTGCCTTCAAAAATTATCAACAGCGATCTGTTGCAACGAAATATCGCTGTTGTTCGGAGCCCGTTAAAGGTTGGAATAACATTCACAAAATTCCAAATTGAAGTACGTTAAAAGAAATAAATAAAACAAAGGCTTTTTTTTTTTTTTAAAAGCCCTGCTCTGATTTTGAACTCGCTTTGAACAGGCTGGTTTGTGTGGCCGAGCCCCATGCAAAACAGCTCCCACCCCTCAGCTGGGCCTGCACAAAAGATGAAGAGGACACGCACAAACACATGGTTTTGTGCACATGCGCACACCGACACACACAGAAGGGAATCAGAGGGGCCATTCATTTGGCTGAAAAGAGACCTCACTGAACTGTTCAAAGACCCAGCCAGGGAAACAACTAGCTTCAGTGTGTGTGTCTGCGAGCGTGACAGGGATAGTTTTGATGAAATCTGTGTGTGTGTGTGTGTGTGTGTGTGTGTGTGTGTGTGTGTGTGTGTGTGTGTGTGTGTGTGTGTGTGTGTGTGTCTACTGTCCTTCACTGCTGCTTAACGGTTGTAAATTGCACGGCTGCAATTTCCTGAGTGCAGCGCGCTCGCTTTGTCCTCTTACGTGCAGATGAATAGGCAGCTCCTCAGCTGTGATGAGAGCCTGCAACTTCATCTCCTCCAAGTCTGTGCCGTTTGGTATGTCAGTGTGCATTCATTTACTCGCGCGATTGGTGTATATCGGGGTTGAGAGTGTGTGATTGCTCTGCCAAAATAACTGTCCCCGGTTCTCCCCGCGTGTCACGGTGGCACGCATTCACTTGCATCGGTCAAGTCTGTCTGTCCTGACACCTATGCAATCCTGTTTCATACTCTGATGACTTTACAATATAATCTCGATGTACACCGAAAACGATCCAGTCAATCGACCTCACCATTTAACATTCCGTTTGCGTGTGCATGGATGAGCGGAGGATTAAAAGTAAGCAGTGGGAAAGAGTCAATTCAATGCCTTATTCTAAAAGTGTGTAAGCGTATGCATACTGTATCGCCAAATGTAGTGTATGTGTCGAAAACACCTCATCCCCCCGCGTGACCTGCTTGGCTTGGTCACTGTGCGCCGACAGAAAAGAGGTCAGCGCAGGCATTCAGATGACGAACCGAGCAAAGAACACAAGTCTGGACATGCCACTGTCTCTCTACCAGTCAACCTAAGCTCCATCATTTCTCTTAACCTAAAGCGTTACATTGCACGTGTGTTGGAGAAGCATCGCTACCGTAACTGGTTATTTTCTGAGGACTATAGCCTATTTCTGAGCAACCCAAAGGACCTTTTGGCTGCGAATACAAGGGATACTGCTACCGTCTAAATAAAGCCTGAATAAACCTCTAAACCCCCACAGCCTCCCTTCAATTTTCTAACCATAAGCCGTCACTGTTATCTCTTTCTATCCTCTGAGACATGACATCAACATTATGAGCCCTCGCTCACTTTAAACTGCAGGTTTGCCATATGGTCCTACTCTGTTTTACGGTCAACCGTGTTTCCACAGCATCACTGTGCATGTATACGATCCACCAGCAATATGTTTTTGTTTTGTTTTTTTTTCCGAGAAAAGATGCTGAATTTAATTTCATCATTTATTTTCAAATTATCAGACAGCCGACTAGAACGTCTCCACAGAGATCCTGCTTCATTCAGTGTGCGAGAAGCGGTGACAATTGTTGGCACGAAAACTTCTCCATGACATCGTACATGCTCACGATGTCCTGAGCATCTGACGCTCTGTGAGATGTTTTCCTATTTCCCAATGGCAATGGTGTCAAACATAAGGAACAATTTGAAGACGTGGGTGTTATTGAGATGGATGTGACCACAAAGCAGCAGAGAAACCAGGAAGAATCCTTCCAGAAGTGCATGAAGGCATGTCAGAGGAAGCTCCAAAAGTGCATTGGACTTCAACGGCATTATTTTGAAGGGGAAAACTTGAGTTTCTTCTGATACACCTCGTATGGTTTCCATCCAGATTCGGACCTCCAAGTTTCACTATTCCCTATTACATACTGTTCAGTTTTGTTGCATTCACCCTGTTTTACAAATGCCCAAGAGGGTTCTCATTCGCATAACTGCCTTGAAAATTTTTCGTAGAGTTTAAAAATCTCCCTGACGCGCGATTTCCGTGGAAGAGGACAGCACATCACCATCAAAATCTCATCCACACTGTGAAGTGTACGGTAATGGTGGTGGGGGGTGAAGGAGGGGATGTCATCATATTTTGGGACTGCTTTCCTGCCTCAGGGACTGGATGCATTGAAAAATGATTTCCCAAGTTTATTATACCAAGTCCATCTGTCTACCAATTGAAGCTTAACAGTAGATGGGTAAAGCAATCGGACAATGACCCAAAACTAATCCGACAATTAAATGGCTGCAGCAGAAGAAAGTAAGACTTCTGGAATGACCAAATACGAGAGAGAGAGGGAGAAATAAATATTTTCGTCATTATTTATTGTTATTAATTACAGCAATACCAAGTATTTTTGCTTGTGAGGATAAGCGGCACTGAAAATGGATGGATGGACGGTCGGCTTGACGTATATCCGGAACAATACATGTTACAGCAGTGATAAAGTAGCGTTTAGGGAGTTCCGAAGAAATATACGGACAATGCATAACAGTTGGCAGCTCAGCAGTCCTGACTTCAACCCAATAGAGATGCTGTGGTGTGACCTCAAGAGCATGATTCCCACCAGACATCCCAATAATAAGGGAGAAAACCTGATCTCCCATCCATCCATTATCTAGACCACTTATCCTCACATGGCTCACGGGTGCGCTGGAGCCTATCCCATCTGTCTTTGGACAATAGTCCGGTTATACCCTGAACTCGTTGCCAGCAATCGCAGGGCACCCAAAGAAAAACAACCACTCACAATCACACCCTAGGGCAATTTCGCAAGCTCAATTAACATATCATGCATGTTTTCGGAATGTGGGAGGAAACCAGAGTACCCAGAGAGCACCCACACAGGCATGGGGAGAACATGCAAATGCCACAAAGTATGGTCGTGGCCCGGAATCAAACCACGGACCTCTGCACTGTGAGGCAGATGAGCTAACCAGTCATCTACCGTGCCACCCAAAATCAGAACAAAAACAACTTAATTGTCTTGATGTGTGTACCTGGCCTAAAACGATCTTTTATTGATCCCATCCCCAGAGGGAAAAGTCAATTGCATTGCGTATGCCTTAGATTCATCCTCTGATGGACTGGACGGTTCGGATGAGGATCAAAATCTGATCATCCGAAATACGTTGACAGATGTTCTCTATTACAGATTAACGTTAGTTTTGCACCACAGATTATCACTGACCTCAATATAACCAGAGCAGCGGTTCACTTCAAACTGTAAAATTATACTTTTCTGTATTCAAACAGCTGCTAAAAATATCCTTTCGACATTTAACCTTTGTGATTCACACATCAGAGTCAATGGAATAAACCACTAATTAACACACCCACAGTCTCTGATTGGCCCTCACCATGATGCGAAAGTAAAACATAAAATATGTGGTGCTTTTATGGATGGCATGGCTTAGTGGTGGTCTGAGAGGAAATATCTATCTATAGATAGATAGATAGATAGATAGATAGATAGATAGATAGATAGATAGATAGATAGATAGATAGATATATTCGGGCAGTAGGCGGGGGACACCCTGAACCGGTTGCCAGCCAATCGCAGGGCAATTTGTTATTATATACTCCGTTCAAGAAGCGACACTGATAAAATAAATAGTGTGAGGATAAGCGGATGAGAAAATGGATGGATCACGACAAGAGGAGATGATGTCAAAAAAAGCAATAAAAAAAACTTTTTTTAAATTTTTTTTACTTGTAACTATATTTAATGAAAGCCTCAAACTCTGACTGAAACATCAAATGATAGTTCTCGGATGAATTAATGAATACAACATGCATTCAGAATTTCAGAATCCTAGATTTCACACTGGTCTATAGGGTAAAGGGTTGTGAATTAATTATAAGCAAATTAAAAAAACGTCTGCAACAACATCATGGACACTCTGGACCTCAAGAGCGCAATGTGCCGAGTTAGGGCACAGAAACCACGTCGGCTTGGATCTGCGTTTATGTTTTCTATTCCTCCATCTATCCATTTCTAGCTCTTCATTTTTTTATACCGCTTGTCTTCATTCAGGTCGTGGGTGAATTACAGCCTACCCCAGCTGACTTTGAGCAAGACGCCCCAGGAGTTGTCGCCAAGCAATCGATACGATGTGTTACCAAATTAATTCGTGACCAAATCCTTAAAATAGAATAGAATGTGGAGTTGGCCTTGTAGACCGGTGGCTGTAAAACACACAAACATGTGACAGAATGAAAACTAACAACATCAAGCAAAGCAAATTAAAAATGTTTTTTCCCGCGTAACGCCGAAGAAGCCAAGTTTCTGTGTGAGGAGCTTGACGTTTCTCATGCTTTTGCCGTGTAACGCAGCTCAATAAGTAGCACTGTCGCTTTTTATCTGAACAGGGTATTCAAATTTGAGAAGACTGAGCGCGAGCTGAGTGGTCCGAGAGCGCTTTTTAGAGTGCTAACGCACGCCGCGAGGGTGTGTAAGTGTACAGAGTTCTGTTCAGTAATTCTTAATGGCTTTTAGCATCAACTGTAATCATTTATGACATTCTCTTTCTCCAAAATGACCTTGTTCTAGCACTGTCGCCGCCCCCCACACCCACCACGCAAATTCACACAAAGAACTGAAAGTGCTTGTTTCTGCTTGTGTACGTCCTTGCACGAGTCTGTTGCTTGTGACAATGTGCACTTAAAAAGTTGCTACCCTGTGTTTTTATACTTCTAAAGTACACATTATGTAATGTCAAGCGATGGTGCCGCATAAAACAACAAATCTCTAGTGGCAGTGTACAATCTTGTCAGTTGACAGCAGCTGATAATCGCGTGAAGTCACTCTGTTTACTACATTTGTTGAGCATACCTGAGCATCACAGCGAGACCATCACGGCGTGATGGGCTGTATGCAGTTTTTAGTTGTATGAATTCATGGATCTGAGTTCACACGCGCCATGCATGTTTGTGTCTCTACGTGTTGCGTGAACACAGTAAATATATTGAAGCTATGCATGGATGCATGCGCAGATTTGTGCTGCGATATGGACGGGCGGCCCGTCTGACGCTAGTTTGTGGCGTCGGCGTGTATGTCTGAGAGCTTCTGCGTGTGGTGAACAGCTGCTATATAGAGCCTGTCGTGGGCATGAGGTAATTAGTGCAGAAGATAATCATATTATTTGGACGGCCGACCAGCGGAGGTTCAAAGTGAGGGGAGGCAGGTGAGCTTGTATGGCCAGCAGCTGCATGTTAAATAAGTTAAAAATGAATCGCATAAGGCCTGAAAGCGGGAAGGACAAATTAAGCTGACAGTGAGAGAGGGTAGGTGAGAAAAAAAAAACACACTTAAGGTGGCACAGCATGAGGCGCAGGATGTTAAACTAACACCACGAGACAAAAGAGAGCACATTATTCTTTCATTTCAGTTTGTTTCTGTAGAATAAGCAAAAAAATAATAATAAAACTACTTGGTAGACTTATAAACAGCAAGGCCACACCCACAACCTCTACATCTATTAAAGCCTAAAAGCTACTACTTCTACATAACTTATATTCCCAAGGTGCGTTCAGATGCACCAAAAAGAGATTCTCTACCTGTATACATTTGGCTGTAAAATTGTAACTTTGCATGAATCATGGGTACGGTTTGTCACATGGCTCATTTAGCGTATACGGTGACAGGTTCGTTTCATGTGTAGCAAATCACAACACAATCAGGAACAACCTCACTTCATATTCAGAAGTAGCAATTTTTGCTGATTGCTTTTATTTTGCTTCATTATGAGCCAACCTCATGATCCAATACAAAGATGTCAGAAGCCAGATAGAGAAGAACCCGTACGATTCTTTTAATGTATTAATGTCGTACATGGGGAGAAGGATAAAAATGCTACTTTGCTGATGTACTTGCATGCATGACGGTCATGGAATTAACATTTGCATGCATCACGTGTTTCGTGAGTGCACATTTCTTTTTACTTGGTGCATGAATTCTGGTATGACACTTTCCATATGTGTGCGCGACTTGCTTTACTTGAATTTCAGTGACAATTTGTGTCCGTGCAAATGGTCATCGGTGTCTTATGTGTTTCACAAAGTATTTTACTTCCGGGCATGTTTTATGACACTTACGGGATCCCATTTAAATCCGTCTTTGCGAGCATGGCAGAACATGACGAAAGTCATAACAAATAAGATTTAGACTGGCCATTCTTGCCACAAACTGCGTGTGTTGCACAAACAGGAGAGAGAGGATCTAGAACTTAGAATGAGTCTAAACGACTCCAATATATACTGGATACTTCACCTGGCACACTTGCTGTTCAACTGAGAACTGCCTCTAGTTAGCAATAAATATACCGTGTAAATATATTGATATACATATTATTATATAGAGAGAGCTACATCTCTGTATGATGCAGTACAATAGTAAAGTTTGATTGGATATATCTGTACAATAGTTCTTGAAAATAATTTCAATCAATTGCATGGCCAAACTTCTGTTCCCGGAAGTGCTCTTCAGGCTCTATCTGAACACACCTTGTTCCAAATCATCGTCGGAATCGTTTGTACCTGTTTTGACTGCAAGATGTCAAGGTGAAAGCAGCGATCCACATGGGGCATATGCGGTGAGGTTACATTGGAAAGTGAGTTAGAACAACTATTCCCGGGGCTACTGGACTACGTGTTCTCGGCATCCCTCCTTTAATTCACCGTTCCTTCACTCAAGAGGCTGCGGCATTGAGCGCAGCTTCACTGTGGGTGAGCCAGGGTGTGTGTGTGTAAGTGACTGCACCTGTTCCGGCTGGTTGGCATTGGACAGTGGGATCACCATCCAGATGATGTTGAGGTTGTTGAGAGCAGCGCTGGTGCTGAAGGAGCAAGGCAGGACGGCTGCTTGGCCTCGGGCTACCTGGATACTGCTCTGCGACACCATCACATCCAATGCGTGGACGCTCACTGCAAGGGGAGCCAGAAAGCGATCGGTGACTTCAGGCACAAAAGATACCATTGCAAGACACAACATTAAGTATAACGGAATGATCTAATTCGATCATATATAAAAGCGCTGTGTCAAAAACATTGTCAAAGTGGTATTAATGAACAATATCTTTTTTTTCCCGGTTGATTGTAGAACTGCGCATGAACTGCTGAGGGAAAAAAATGTTTGTTCAACACAAATATGTCAGAGTCAGATCAGTACTCTTATGTCATTATTAGCTGAAAGAATATTTGACGCATATCATGTCGAGAATCACATTGAATTCTGTTGGTCCACTCAGTAATATGGATTTAAAATGTTCGAAAGTATAGCAAAGCCTCATGGATGTCTAGCCAACACAATTGAAACTTTGCATCACCAAAAAGGTAGCGTCAGCGTATTATCTTGTTTTAAATCATTTTGTTTGGAGAGGTTGCCTATGTGTGAGTTGTAAATCACAGCTTCAATGTCATCTGCTTGTGCGTATATCAAGGACTCTTCTCCTGTGAATTGTGTCATTAAATGAAACACAGCAACAGCGACTAAATGAACAAGTGGGCTGCGTTATTCATGTATGGTACCAAAAGGTTTGTGGTTTGTGAAACCAATGTTAACTCTCAAAAATCAAAAGGAGCGATTTAGCTAGTTTGTTCGTCTAGCAACAGCTGTCAGATATCTCCGCCTCACAAAGACAAAATATGAACATGCGCAACCTATTTCTAGTTCGGCTAAAGAAGTTACAGCCCAAACCAAATTACATCTCCCCACCAGAAGTCATGTCCGAAACCCTCAATGACTTCATCTTTATCGAAAGATTGTGAGGGGGAAGATGCCTCTGATAGAATTAAAGATAATTGATCATGTCCTGTTAATCCTCTTTGTTAGTGATGATGTCTGATGCTGATCTTGCCACTAGCATGGAGGGGGCTAGCCAAATAAATACGCTAAATAGGGATCTTGGCCGTTTGTGTTTTGTCTCGGTCAGTGATTCCCAACCAGTGTGCCGGGGCACCTGAGTGAGAGCTCTAACTGTTGCATTATCAAATTCCACTTCATTGGTGAGAAAATTATTATTTATTAATAACAAATAATGTATCTTTGTGTCTCTATCTATGCCGGCAACTTATCGTGACAGAAAAAACAAATAAATGATCGTCTATTAGATGGCAAAAAAGTATGAAATTGACATATGTATCCTTTCATTTTTTTGTGACAATTCTATTTGGTGGTGTGTCATGCGATTTTAAGAACTTCAAACATGCACCGTGGCGCAATCAAGGTTGTCAATCACTGGTCCAAGTCACTCTGTTATCACTGATAGGATGCCGAAAGTTTTTACTTGTTTTTATTATTTTTTATTATTATTACCGTCTGTTGCTTTCTTGGTCTGACTGCAACTTCCCACGCTTTCTTTTGTGTTCTATATACACTCACTCGAGACACAAGGGAGGTCAGCTAAACCACTTCTCATTGATATAATCATGAAAAAAAAACCTAAATTATTCAGGCCTTTTTACTTCAGCATATTGCACTCAAATGTCAGCCCCGCTGTGACTCCTTTGCACCGATCAATTGGCACATGGTAAGCCGACAAACAACGTCCTCATTACAGGTAATGAGTCGCCATTAAGTCATATTGAATTCAAGAACAACCGAAGGAAGAAAGAAAAAGAGAGTAGGAGAATCTTCCCGCAGAACGCTTCCCCCCAAGGCTGAAGCTCACAATAGCTGCCGGGCTCATTTGAGACAACACAGGATTCAGAAAACCTCTGAGTAAGGTGTCGCTAAAGAGCCCACATACAGAATTAAAAAAAAGAAAGAAAAAAAAAACATGCATACCGTCTGTTGGTCTGTCTGTCTGTTTTTTTTTTTTTTTTGGTCTGGTATCAGCCAAATAATGAGTCATCCACTGAAATCATTGGGAAATCGTGCTCCCGTCAACTGCAAAGGCAGTCGAGTTGTTTTGTTTAACAACATCCCCTGATCTTAACCCCCACATTGAGGACAAGGACAAACTAAAAAAAAGAGAGAGAAACAATTTGGGGAAAAATGAAAAATGGCATTTCATGAAATCATCCGACAATCAGTCAGGAACTTCCAGTCGGCCTTTCTTGAAACTTCAAGTTGAGAAAGAAATTCACCCAGCTTGAGCAGGGTTTTAGATAGTCCAATAAGTAATTTGAAACAGAACATTTACTATAGTTAGAGACATTATAAAAGGCCTCTTGATTGGCCAGTGAACCACTGTCAGAGTTTTTCAAGTTTAATATTTGTCAACCTTTGAGAGTTTTCTGTGTTTAAGGGCGACATATAAATACATTGAGTGCTTGACTTGAAATGTCACCGATGTGGTAGTTAACTGTAACGATTTGGTTTTCTGGTGCTGATGAATTTGCAAAATTGCGTCGCAGTACTTATTTCATCATCTGTTGTTTTGTTGAGTTCATAACGGTGATTACATGAAATACTGAGCTTTAATAGAGCTCTTGCATTACTGAATGGTTCTTTGATTATTCTTGCTCGGGGCTGAACTCAGTAGTTGTTTCCATGTCTCCGTGATTATGGAAATTGTCACAGGGTGGGAAGAGACCTCACTACCACAAAGGCTATTTCTTTTCATTTCAAACAATCTCATAGAAATGACCCGTGATACAGCTATGATCAAAACTGAACAGCAGCTATTAAATGCCTGAATAAAGTTGATTGTTCTTTTTTTTAAAGGCCATATTTTTGTGAAACTCATTGAACTCACATTCCCCGGTTAAAAGGAGGTTGAAGACAGCGAAAGAGAAAAGTGGTGTTTCAAGAGAGGCCATATTGAAACCGCCACCGCAGGCGACGCAACAGCCCTTGAGGAGTGAAGCGATAAACAACATTGAGGATCTGTTGGAAAGCTCAAAGTTTCCATTTAGGAGTCGCTGCGTGTCATAACTGCCTTTGGTTCATGCATGACAAAGAACTACATCACGCAATGTACAACCGTATATACGTTTTCTATATGATGTATGCGTGTGAGGGTCAAGTTCAAGGTGCATCCATGTCGACACAGAGAACAAAGATTCCAATACTGTGGATAGGTACAAATCTAGAATTCACATAATCACTGCCGCCCCACAGACACACATACACACAATGACTGTCTAGCAAGTTATTTGCATCTTGTAATTTTGTTCCTACGACACTGAGGATGTGATGAGATGAGCCCCTTGGGACCGCTACACAGCAAGCACACACTGAGCGACACCAGTGCAGTTCACAGCGGCAAGGGGGGGGCAGCAGGTTGGCGGGAGGGCTTAGGAAAGTAAAAGGCGTATCACTGAAAGCCAGACGTTTTTGTTAGTTACTCGTAACTGCTGTTGTAAATATGCGAGTGACTAGCTGGTCACTCTTTTGCAAAGGTTATTCATCTTCCAACAGATATACAGTACTGTGCTGTATTTTTTTTTTTTTACTTTGACGGTAGGATGAAAAAAAATTTAGACAGCTAACAGTTGGCCATTTTCATGCATGATAAAAACCTTTTTTTTCCAACTGCCTTTCTTTGTGTGAGCGTGAGACTTTCATGGACGGGGGTGGAAAATAGTGTGGGAGCAATGAGAGATCGAGCGTAAAAACGCGTGTATCTCCCGCTCGGGGGGTAACAGTTGGCCACGCCGATCCCGCTTCAAATTTGAGTTGTACACTTTGAAAATAGTTGGACTCACATGGCAAATCACTTTCGATTCTACACTGACTGAAAACTTTGATCATTAAACAAGCATATATGCGAACAGTTCTCTGCAACTCTGGGTGCTGAGAACTGCAGCGGGCTATTGCAGCACTGCTGGACGCAGACCTCAGTGCGCTTGAAGTCAGGTTCAAAATAATCTATGAGTGTCTGAAACAAAAATGACCCCACCGCACAAGCTAGGAGTCCATCGTTCTTTTATGTAAGTTTAAATGGGCTTCGTAGTAAAAAAGTTGGAGTTCAAGACTAGTCCAAACCTGTCTCCCTTTAAAATTAGTGGCCCGTTATGAAGTGCAAAACAGGACAACGGAAACCCTCACTCTGGAGTAACTTAAGTTCTACAACACGCCAGAATGTGAAATCATTCTGTGACGGATTTGAGAATAGTTTTTTTTTTTTTTTCCAAACCCAAACTATGATGTCAGCTCGGTATCTGGCAACGAGTCACTCGCGTGACTTTTCCGATTTCCATCCATTTCTATGCCTTCCACTGATCTCCCGGCGCTGCACTCCACCCTCCTCAAGCTGCTCGCCAAACATTTGCCCATCATCAGAGCTTTAAAAATCTCTTGCTCATCCTTCCTCTCATCCCCCTGCCCCGCCCATCATAGTTGACCTATTAGCCACATAGACAACCACCTAACAGCACTCACTTGACTAGCCTTCATATGTTAGTCTCCCTTAGTATAGACTGCAAAGTACAGCAGTTTAGCACTTTCATGCACCAACAATGATAACCCGTAATCTGGTAACATGATAAGATGTCCACTGTAGGAACCGCTGTCCTTGAAAGGGATAAGATAAAATAAGATAAGAAAAACTTTATTTGTCTCACAATGGAGACATTCACAATTTACAGCAGCAAAATTATGAAAGGGAGAAGTAGAAGAACAAAAAGTACATAAAGAAATATAAATTATAAAATACAAATATAAGTATATTAAAATGGGTAAGTGGGAGTGAGTCCAGGTTTTCAGGTTTGTCTATTCAATAGCCTGACAGCAGTCGGCAGGAACGAGCGGCTTACCAAAACTTAAACTAACCAAAGAAAGATGAAGAAGCCCAGTGTGGTATTTTAAGACATGAGAGACTTTTAAGGTTTGGAGTCCTGAAGTATCTCTATGCAAGTTACTGAGAGGGCCTGGACACGCTGAAAAAAAATGACACAAATAGCTTATCAATGCGTAGCATAAACACTATTTATTGCATATCTTGAAATGACATGTCTTTTTATGACCTTAACTTGTGGTGTTTGGTCACACCCCGTCACATGAGAATCAGCTCACTTAAGACTTTCTCTTCATGTGACTTAAGACGGCCTGCTTAAGAGAGCCGCGGTTCACCACTTTCGATTGATTAGGTATGCATGAACAACCCCTCTGCCCAAAACAAAAAACAAAAAACAGTGTACACACTGTTTGGTGAAACAAATCAAGAAGCCAATTGATCATTCTCCACAGCATTAGCGACAAAGTACTACTTCGACCACAATGAAAGAAAGCTGACGACCAGTGATTAACATGAAACTATTGTGCTTGACTGGGTAAAGTGAGTGAGCAGAAGGTTAAAGTAGGCCAGCACAACCCTTGTGCACAGATAAGCTCGGGCACTGGAAGACTACTGATAAAGCAGTGAACAGATGGCTCAGCACATGCATACCCGAACTTAACTAACAGACATGCACACACGCCCATGCACGCACATGTACACACACACACACACACACACACACACACACACACACACACACACACTTAGACACAATGTCCAAAAACCATAAAGTACCTTCTTCCATTGTGGACAGTAATCACAAAGAGCCAGTCTTGATCTAAACCCGGTTCACGTATTTACTCAGATTACAAATGTAAAACAAACAAACAAACAAAAACATGTTGGTTTACAAAAATAACATTTGAGAAACAAGGGCTGAATTCTCCCAAAAGAATCCACCAGCTCCCTCATATAGCGCCTCTGCGTGGAGTAATTCCATTTCCTGGCAAACTGCATGTTTGGCAAACCTGCCACAATGTCTGCATATAAATCTCACTTCCTGGCAAGCATACTGATCTGCCAGTAAGATGACATGATTGGCAACAGGCTCAATTTTGGTCTTTGGCAGCTCTAATCCTGAAGTCCCTTTTAACTGGGTGACATGCCCTTGTTTGTCCCAATCAAGCCCCCAAAAAAGGCAATCTAGTCTTAGCGACTTGGGTTCCAGGTACATCTTGATGAACAAAATGAAAACAAGGATGAAAGACCGACAAAGAGGTCGTGCTTTGAGCGCATGAGTGTGCAGCGAGTGTGCAGTCTCACTGTCCTTAATTATTCTGTCTCCAGTGTCTGCAGGTTCAGGAAAAAAATCCTGACACTCTGCCCACTGTCTGCACGAACAGGTTAACCTAAATGCTGTCTAAGCCTCTAGCCAGAGCAAGCAGATAATGCCGGTGTGCCTATTACTGGAACCATCAGTTAGCTTGAGGTAATCTTGTCTGCACCGCCCTGTGCTAATTGTCTTGTAAGTCTGCATTGATTGTATTTCAGCACTCTTGAGTTTGTGTGTCCATGAATGTTCTCGGATCCTCCCTCGCTTTACCGTAGTTCTCTAAAATCTCAGGAAAGCAGTGATTTGAAATGCAACCCACCCCAAAGACTGGCAAAAACCGAGCCCTGAGAATCGGCAGGTGCTCAGCAGGTCATTCCGTCCAACGGGAATGAGGGCTTGTGACAATTTATCTTCTTTTTGAACCCGTGTGTGCCTCACCTTCACTATGAACGCTCAGCTCAGTTGAAGCAGAAAAAAAATCGAGAATTATGAGAACAAAGGCGGGGACACTGCGCAGTTTATCTTTCAAAGTGCTTCAAATCGATCCGCTTGTGTCATAAAAGTTCAACATAAGACATGTTGTTTCTCATTCCTCGTCGAATTGAATGGAACTTGAAAAACTGACGATGATGCCGGGAGGTGTTTGGTTTCTGACAGATCGTTTCAATAATTTCTGCTGAAAACAATCCTTTTTGTTACAATAGTCTCCTGTCTCACAGGCGCACTGCTGCCTGATGTTACATGGGACTGAAGTAACAGTCGCCTCTGATCAGAGAGGCCTGAGGCTTGCCTGTGCCTGCATTTCACACAAAATGAATGTGTCCGATAATTGTTCTGAATCCAGACTCGATACGGTGCACTGTGCTCGCCACATGCATTGTTCGTTAAATGCATCCTTTTCGAAAGAAATCAGATGAAACTCCACTGCTTTTCATTTTATCTTAGATTTCCAAAGACAAAAGAGATTGATACGTTTGTTTCCCTGCAACGATGGAATTTAATTTTCGAGTCTTCTTCTTACGCTAACAAATAACTCACCATATGATTAAACGATGCGCATACAGTAAGGATGCACAGGCGCACCAGATTTAAAGTGTATCACTGGCAATTTCCGTGCCAAGTACGTTGCTTTTTTTGGGGGGGGTGGGGGGCAGTGGGTATCTGCAACGCTCAAGATAGTGTTGTGCCGTATGTGAATGGAATCACTTCATGAATTGATTTGCTCTCAGTTCTCTTGAGCTCAGCCTTGAGCGTGTGCCATAGAAGTAACCTCCCCACAGCAAACGGTGGCTGAGGGGCTGCCGGGGCATCGTTGGCGTCTCGATCTCGGCAAATGAGCTGATCGTGCCATCCCGTATCCAATAAGCAATCGTGGTGCTTGCGTGAATGGCAACCTGTGTGAGATCCTTTGATGGCGCCTCTCACCCAACATATGTGTTTCGTTTTTCAAGACAGTTGCACTGTGACAGCTACTGGAGCATTTTTAGACATTGTTACATTCATGACTAACATGATACAAGTATCTTTTTAACGAAATTATGAGATCACATTCAACTTATAAGAAAGCATTTACTTTTGTCTTTCCAAGGCTCTTACAGTGAGTGCAATAATGAAAACGTAAATAAATTGAATTCAAATAATTTTTCGGATTTGTTCAATTGGGAACATCCGGTTGTTGTTGTCTGTCCTACATGCTGTCAGTCCAGAAGACAAAGTGCTGACAGAAGCAATATTTGACTGCACTGTCTTGTTGTCTGAAGACAGCAGGATGCCATTCGGTCAGACAGGAAGGCTTAATCGTGTGTGTGCACAACACAACGGGGGACCCAAAAGCCAGACTACAGCCAGTACATTTAATTTCAGCATCTCTGATATCCATAGACAGTGACCATTTGGTGGTTTTCTTTTTGTACATCTGTTTCTCTTTGCGGGCCTGGCATCTGACATCCCTTCCGGAAGACTCATAACATTTATTCATGGCATGCATGATTTGTCCTGTCAAACTATGCTTAAATTGACTGAGAAGTCAGTGGCTTTCCTTTGTCAGCTGTCGCACCGTAACATTCACACACACACATACACACACACACACACACACACACACACACACACACACACACTTTTTTTTGAACCAAACTTTTTTTGGCCATGATGACACAAAA
This sequence comes from Hippocampus comes, assembly GCF_001891065.2. Taxonomy (NCBI): domain Eukaryota; kingdom Metazoa; phylum Chordata; class Actinopteri; order Syngnathiformes; family Syngnathidae; genus Hippocampus; species Hippocampus comes. The sequence goes on from NW_017806030.1 coordinate 1,508,301, forward strand.
GTTTGCAAGCTCCCTGTGGACAGCTGCTCAGTGCTGACTCAATCCTGACAGATGACCAGCCAAGTGATGTATGTTATCAGTTGGAGAAGAACAAGCATACAAAATTGATTACAGTACCTCCCGAAGCCATTTTAATTAAACCCATTAAAAAAAAAAAAAAAAAAATCCACTTGTTTTTGTTTTCTCTCCCACGACATCCAAAGCATCATTTATCATTTCACATGATGTTGTTCTAATCCATTAGTCATGATTAATAATGCATTGAACATCTGGGTGGACTGTGATTGGTCTTCACACTCCAGTCCAAAAGTATTGGACAAATAAGGCCGGTTTTGTTTGTTTTTGCATTTGCGTGAAAACATTTTGGTTTGGATGAATGTGAATATTATTTACAGCCGGAGGTGGTACACAACTTCTATTACAATGGCCCACCTTATTTTTAGGTGAGCAAATATTTGGAATGGATCCATCCATCCATCCATCCATTTTTCGATCCACTTCGTGCTGGAGCCCATCCCAGCTGTTTTTGGGCAGTAGGCAGGGGAGAACCCGAACCGGTTGCCAGCCAATCGCAGGGCACAGAGACAAACAACAACAACCATCAGGCACAGGGAGAACATGCAAACTCCACACAGGAAGGCCGGAGCTGGAATGGAACCCTCCACCCTCTGCATTGTGAGGCCAGCGTGCTAACCGCTCGAGCACCGTGCTGCATTTATTCAATGTGTGTACATCTGCTATCGACAACTATCTACTAAAAACTGCATAGCTGCATTTCATTTGAAATTGAATATTCATGAATAAACATAAAAAGTGCTCCTATAAGTTCCAGTATTATCCTTTGCTGGATTTCTTTGAAGCAAAGAATTTGAGGTATACCAACATGGTTATGCTCTCTGACTAATTCTGCCTTGCAATGTTTGGCGCAGGTCAAGCGCTGGCTCAGCAAATAGTGAGAAGACGCTGGCTTTATCATTCTGCACTCTTGTCAGATTTACAGTCTGTTTCATTCAGAAAGAATGACAGACAAATACTGTACTGCGGCACATATACAGTAGACACCTCCATCATTCATTCATACTATTCAGCAAAAATAATATGGGGAAAAAAAAAACTATGCATAAAAGCTGAGTCAGTCCTCCAAAGGCAATCTGGGCTTGCCCCCCCCACCCCCAGGCTGCAAAATAAAAAAAATGAGGGGCACGTTGAGGACTTGTTCACTAATCAGTCATATGTTGCGACCAAGTTATCCAAAATCACAATTTATCTAATTCTAAATATATTCTGTTGAATTTTTCAGTGGAATGGCACTTAATTACAAGTCGCTGCAAGTTTCTATTTTGGTCGTCATTTAGTGTTTGTACATGCTGAAAGTGTGTGCAAGTGTATTGGTGTGTGTTTTTGTGGATGTCTGTGTGTCGGCATGCGCTTGACGGAGCAAAGCCCCAATGCCAAGCACATCTGCTCCGGACGCCCCTGGCACCGCCATATGGCTGGCAAACACGCCTCCTCCTTCCCTTCCACAAAAGAGAGAGTTTACAATGAGAACGAAATGAATGTGCGTGTGTGCCGCGCGAGAGACGAGCAAGGGAACGAAGGCAAAAAAAAAAAAAAAAGGCTAACAGCTGACGAGTGAGGAGTCACACGTGCTGCCCATTAGAAGAAAGAGGCACCTCCCCTCCAAACAGACTAATGTTTTAAACAGCCCGACACAACAGCACCTTTTCCCTCCACGTCGAGGGCATGCCGCTTATTACATAAAAGCTCAGCTGCTGATTTTTTTTTTTTTTTATACCTGGATGAGAGCATGCCCCAGTGCAACAAAACAAAAGAGATCATTTTGGGAGATTCACGTGGTGGAGGAAGTGTGTAAAGCCGACTGACAGCAAACTGGAAAGACATACTGGCGCTTTCCTCTGCATACAGCCGTAAGATTATGTTCTTGTCATATGACTTACGCCGACATGATTTTAATTAGAGATCCAAGAAAGTTTAAGTGCTAAATTATTTTGAAGATTTTTTTTTGGAGGGGGGGCAATACACTACTTGGTTGGCCCGGTAGTCCAGTGGCTAGCACGTCAACTTCACAGTGTGGAAGTACCGGTTCAATTCCAGCTCCGGCTTCCTTGTGTGGAGTTTGCATGTTCTCCCCATGCCTGCGTGGGTTTTCTCCGGGTACTCCAGTTTCCTCCCACATTCCAAAAACAGGCATGACAGGCTAGTGGAACACTCTAAATTGTCCCGAGGTGTGAGTGTGGGCGCGAATGGTTGTTCGTCTCTGTGTGCCCTGCGATTGGCTGGCAACCGGTTCAGGGTGTCCACCGCCGACTGCCCGAAGACAGCTGGGATAGGCCGCAGCACCCCCCGCGACAGTAGTGAGGATAAAGCGGTTCGGAAAATGAATGAATGAATGGATGAATACACTACTTGGTAGAAATCTAATAATCTGTCGATAAAAGTACAGTGCCCCCTTTTGTCTTAAAAATGGTTTGACACACCCGATCCTCCACACCTCTTCTCGACTGAGCCGAGCGCGAGTTGGAAATCTTCCGCTCACATGAAATAATTTGATTGAGTCTGAGACTGCCTTACTTTTAAATAAGCTTACGTGGCAAACCGCCGCTAAGTAAATATGGAACCGATTGCACACGATCCACGTGCACTCTCTCCAGCTTTGGCGCTCCTTGCCTCCTGTACTATAGCCTCGCTGGGATGGAAAATCCATAGGAGTTGGGCAGAAAAACCACGGTATTATTAATGGAGCTTAGCATCCATCGAAGGGCTTCCATAATGCTGAAGGCTCAAGGCGTTGACATCAAACGCACAATCGAGAAGGACTTCAACAACAAACCACGGGGCTCATCACTTTCTCTCACTATCCCGCGGCAACGGTGCGCACGTCACTCTATTCTCGTATCTTACTTCGGTACGCAGACAAATCGAGAACACACCCCTCAATAATCAGCTGAGCTATTCACGGCTCGGGGCTACACACAGAAAGAATGCATTCATCACAAGATTAGCGTGGAAGGAACACTCGCAGTTCCTCACTCTATTCCTGTTTCAAAGACGGTACGGGGAATGCAAAACATTTCCCCAGAAACTCCCCAAATAAATCTGCGGAATCAAAGCCAAAGGGTGCAGGACATACACAGTATTTCTAGCAGACGGGTGATAATTCTGACATATAAACACAAAGAGAGATGGATTTTGAAGAGGAGATGAGAAAAATAAGTAGAAGAAAAGAGAGTCAAGTGGTGGACGCTGTTTGGCGCGAAAAGGCCAATGGCTCTTCTTGGGTAACTCCAGGAAATCAATGGTTGCGTGAAGCACGTGGAAGCTTCGGTGTGACTTTTAAACCCCTCAATGCGGAGGAAGCTGGAGCCGTCAAATAAAACACGATGACTGGATAAGAGATCAAGGGCAAACGTGGACAAGTATAAATCGTGGATCTATGTGACTGGAAATGGGTTTCACATTGACTGCGAATATATTTCTTGATCTCCTGCAGCCTCGTTACGTCTCCGTGTGCTCATGCAAGTGCAGCGCATTTTGAAATTTAATGCTTTCACAAGAATATGTTTTGTCGTGTTTAGTTCTGGTTTAATAATCATGAATGTGATATGATTTCTCGTTTCGAGTGCATTGCTTGCTCATTTGTTTCTCAAATTTACGTCTACACCCATGGCCAAAATTGGTGATGAATCACATTTACTTGTTTTCACATGTAGGCTGAAAACAATAATAATAATTAGAAGAAGAAGAAGAAGGTCATCAGCGACATCTTTGGACACAATTTTTATACGACACAATCAAGTCCAAATGCCCAAATTCCAACTTGAGAAAGTAAAACATGGATACAGATGACAATGTTCATTCTTTGGAAAAGCGATAAAAAAAAATAAACAAATGCTAATATCTTTGAACGCTGTTCAGACCTACAATCCAACTTATACACGAGTGCCAAAGAGACAATCACTTCCCTTGAGACAGGAGGTGTCGCTGATAGTGTAGTGGTACACTTTCCTGACTTGTGCGCCGACAGAGTGAGCTCAGTTCCCACTCAGCGATAGTGTGGATGTGGATGCAAACGGTTGGTTGTCTTTACATGTGCCCTGTACCTGACTGGCGACCAGTTCATGGGGTAGTCCGGCCGGATCGGCTCCAGCAACCCCCCGCCACCCTCCTTCAGGATACGCGGTGATGAAAATGGATGGCAGGATGGACAAGTGGCAATGAATTTGAAATCAGTATTGTTTGAACTTTTTCCAAATAATCCCCAAGTTTTAAAGAAGAATAATTGAGCTTGACAAAGAACGCGAGCCCTGTGATCTGACCTCTGATTTCTGTAATGCAAGGAGGGAAGCAATCTGAGATCAGTGGATTGGATTGATAGAGCAAAGCCAATCATCCCTGAAAGTTTTAAAACAAAGTAAAATGTCGTGAGATGCAACGATTTCACCTCCGCTGCCATCCATTCATTAAAACTGAATGCGGTTCTGAGGTACTTGGGGGAAGATGGCTTCATAATTTGCACCGAAGAAGCTGAAAAGGAAGAATGATGCGCAAGCAACACACTTGTTTACGGTTTCCTGGGAATTGAGGGCCTCAGCACTCTCTTATCCACAACGCTAATCTCGAGAGTATTTGCTGCTCCATGTTCAGTGTTTCAAGTTTCTTCGATCGGCATCCTCTATTCAGTTGGTGCCCCACCCCCCACTCCCCCTCCACACACACACACACACACACACACACACACACACACACACAC
>NW_017806030.1:1514019-1533888 GCF_001891065.2 Hippocampus comes
CACACACACACACACACACACACACACACACACACACACACACACACACGGCTCCATTAATGCCACCTTAGACAAACGACCCATTTAAAATGACTAAATAAGAATCAAACCACATATTGATCTATTCACAGAGTGACCGTGTAATTTCATCACTTTCGTGGCGACAGCGGCTAATGACTTTGGTGGCTTGTTGTCCCCCCCGCCCCTTGCTCTCCTTCTCCGTGGACGGGCTACGACTTCAAAGCTACAGTGGTCGTCGTATATTTTATTTTTGAGAAATTGCTGCCGCTTTGCCCTATGAAGGCATTTTCCAACCACCGTAGTGTCATTTACATTCAAATGAATCCCATCAAAAGTGATGCCGCATGTTAAATGAGCGAAGAGTTTGGCGAGCCGTCAGCGACGGCGTCTTCTCTGGAGATGGGAAGAAATGAGGCGAGCGAAAGTTTGTGACACGGGGAAAGTAAATTTGGGTGAAGTGGGAGTTTGGGGGTGTCTTGAGTTTCAGCAATAAACTCTGAAATATTTGGCACAGGGATGTGTTCCTAATGACACGGTATGGCGTTATCGTGAGCAATTGGCACACAGGCGGCATATCATTTTGCAGCCAATCATTGATCACCTTTCTGCTTCCACCAGAACAATCATTCCGATTGATTCTTCCAAATCAATATTAGGGCGTGAGAGTCAACCAGTGGCATCTCTATCAATGCCGCACAGCTAAAGGGCGGGGAAGGGGGGAAACCGAACCATTTGCCTGTAGCGCTACCATTGCGTAGCCTGTCAAAAACGCAAATAAATAAATCAGTGATGACTTCCTCCTTGCGCTGACGCACAATTATAGAATATTCATGTAGGTAAATGCATTCATGCACGAGTCTCTTATGGGTTTTACAGGTTTGTCTTTTCATTTTTTTTTCTTCTAGTGTGTAGTAAGAGTCTCATACAGAAGTTTGAAGCCGATTGCAATTGAGTGACTTCGATTGATTCGGGATTCCCCGAGGGTGGCATCCATAGAGTAAGACAAACTCCCGAGTCATTTACCTCAGCATTGTTTGTGGTGGCTGAACAATTCCCACCTTTTGAACTCGCTCGACAACATCGTCTTGTTGAGCGCACGTCTCCTCTGACAGCTCCGAAATCTCTCCGAAGCTTTTTGATTGCATGAGAACGTTCAGGCCATATTTTATTGACTCCGCTCTTCCTCGCAAATTTCCGAGCGGCGCGCTTGTGTGTGCGCTGTTCGAAGGTACGGGAAACTATTAACATGCACAAATGCACATTTAGATGCATGCGACACACACAAATATGCACACGCACCATTGATGGCAACTTAGCCTGCATGATTACTGTGACTCTAAGCTGCTTAGGGGTTCGGTCCCATCTGGCTCTTGTGTTTGTGGCATCATTCAACCACCCGGCCCACCCACACACACACACACACACAAAACGTCACTCCTTCCCCGCAACCTCTTTCCATTTCATCCTCTATCATGCACTCCCACCGACACACACACACAAACAAACACACATGGACACAACAGAGGCGGAGCAAACGGAATGATAATCCCGCGTAATCTGGGTTTACCAACTATTAGAGCTGTGCAGTGTTTTCTTACGTAATCTAATCATCGGCAGAAACGTGCGGTCGACCACCGGAGTTTGCTTGTGCGTTCACGCTGGAAGCTGGAAGCGAAGCCTCCTCATGCCACCTGGGCCATGTGGGAGAATACGCACACACAAAGTCACACGCTCGGGCCAGCGATTCACTCGTAGTTCAGATTACAGCGTAATGGCACACATATGCGAATGAGCTTTAATCTGCGTGCGTTTGCGTAGTTGAGGTGGTGTGTAATTTCAAGTTCAGTGGGCATTCAAACTTCAACAGAACGGCAAACAAATGTTTTCCTCTCACGACTGACTCCATGATGTCCAAGCAGGATTGTAATCGTTTCACTCCAAAAGTTTTTTTTTTTTTTAAACGTATAGAATGGACTATAGTTGATCAACTAGCTCTCTCTGAACCTTTTGTGACCCCATCATTTTACATAATTTGAATTAATTTATAGAAATGTTGAGCACACATGAGGGAGCATTTCAGAGACAGAATTAACTTGCAGCACTCTTCCTCGGTTTTGAATTATTGACGAGACATAAATTCATATGTTCAGGCAGCCAAAGACATGAGTTTGAATTACAGCTAGCTGTATATATCGAATATGTTCAGTTCATATTATATGTTGAATCACATTTATTTTTACACCTTCACGGCACGATGAAAGGGCATGGACAGAGCAAGGACATAATATATTTTGGGTCAGATCTGAAAATGGTGTGGATGTAGTTGTGTTGTTGTTTAATTGATTATTGAGAGAAGGAAAAATTCCATGCGAATGCATGTAATACAAAGGAAGCATGTCGTGTTGACCTTCATTTGTAGGTTGCACAGGGGACTCTGAAACTCTATCAAGACTCAAAGCTTATTAATATCGAACAAAAAGTCTTTATATTTTTCAGTTTACAATAATAATAATAATAATAATAATAATAATACAGTCAACTAACTCATCCAAAGTAGTCAGCCAGGAAATGTGCAAGAGTTATTGCAAGTAGTGGTGGTGGTAATAGTCCTGTTCATTGTATTAATTTGATTATATTTGACTTCACTTTGGGATACTGATGTAAAAGCGACCGTAAATTAATGCTCTCTCTTACGTTGCATCTTTGGCAAGTATGAACACTGAGCAAACACCAGCATGCTTTTTGCAGGAAGGTTTGTCTACAGTTTGTGCTGCATGTGAGACATAAATGGTCCATTTTGTATGGCAGCTTTCAGCACTTTTACTCTGAAAACCTCCTGAGGATTTCCCTCAATGACTATAAAAGATTCCATTTCACTGAGAGATGTCATTGGGTTTTTATTTTGGTCTGTCTCACAGACAAGTCTGTTTACAAATCTCTACACGACACCCAGCATGCCATTTGACAAGTAAACCATAAATAATGCACACAAAAAATACTTCTGGATTCGACAGGACTGACTGGCTGACCTGGAAGGAAGTTAAGCCACTTTCATATTTGGGGCTCCAAACAAACATTTTTCCGTACATGCCCAGAAATGGGTATGCATTTAGAGCACAGGTGTCAAAGTCAAGGCCCGGGGGCCAGATCTGGCCCGCCACGTCATTTTATGTGGCCCGCGAAAGCAAACCAAGCATGTCAAGTTCCATGATGCTTGCTAAAGTCTGAACCAAAATTTCAAATTGTCATATGTAATCCACAATAACAGTCATTATTCTTGACTTCTGATTTGAAAACGAGAGATTCATCCATTTGTTGTGCATTGTGTATGTAATATGTGGAGGGGATTAAACATTTATATGGTTTCCCAAAATTCATAAAGGCCCTCCAAGGGGAACCGTAACTACAATGTGGCCCGCGACAAAAATTAGTTTGACGCCCCTGATTTAGAGGAATGGGATTAGCCCATCGTCAATGCGGTCCGCTCAAAGCAAACTACCGCGGTGTATATTCATTCACCCCCAGGAACAGACAAGCAAGACAAGCGGTGCGTGTTTCCATCAGTCACCAGTAAAACGGGAGCCCATCAGTGACAGACTGAGAAGGTCCGTCCGTACTGACCCGTACCAGTGACGGACAGAAAAAACACCCCTGTCAATGCTTAATCCATCAGGCTTTTTTTTCTTATCTTAAAGCCAGATCTGGCCCGCCACGTCATTTTATGTGGCCCGCGAAAGCAAACCAAGCATGTCAAGTTCCATGATGCTTGCTAAAGTCTGAACCAAAATTTCAAATTGTCATATGTAATCCACAATAACAGTCATTATTCTTGACTTCTGATTTGAAAACGAGAGATTCATCCATTTGTTGTGCATTGTGTATGTAATATGTGGAGGGGATTAAACATTTATATGGTTTCCCAAAATTCATAAAGGCCCTCCAAGGGGAACCGTAACTACAATGTGGCCCGCGACAAAAATTAGTTTGACGCCCCTGATTTAGAGGAATGGGATTAGCCCATCGTCAATGCGGTCCGCTCAAAGCAAACTACCGCGGTGTATATTCATTCACCCCCAGGAACAGACAAGCAAGACAAGCGGTGCGTGTTTCCATCAGTCACCAGTAAAACGGGAGCCCATCAGTGACAGACTGAGAAGGTCCGTCCGTACTGACCCGTACCAGTGACGGACAGAAAAAACACCCCTGTCAATGCTTAATCCATCAGGCTTTTTTTTCTTATCTTAAATTTCCCGTCATTTGTCAACAAAACAGTCTGTCAATGACGGATTGACGGAGCTCGGTACCTGACAACGGGTAGGTTGTCGAGCAAACTGAAGAACGGAAATGTTGACGTTCTTTGAATGTTGTTCATTGTTTTCATAATTTGAATGAATGTAGAATTCTTGCAAGTGAAATACGTGCAGTGTGAAACCGGAGGAAAAGGCGGTGGAGCTCCAGCATAGTGTGCACACAGATGTGAAAACGGAGCTGGTGACAGAGATTGAGAGAGGGGTGTGAGATGAGGCACCCATTATAGTGAGAGGCTCACATTCTGAATGATTCATGTGTTCATGTGTTTAACGTGATATGAAGACCTTCCAATCTCTCAAATGGATCACCCACACCCTCACACTCTCACACCAAGAGGAAATACCGCCTCACGGTTATAATTTTCACAAGAATACAGAACGATGCCCTATATAACTTTTAACCATATCAATAACTGGATGTTCAATCAAATCTCCGTTTTCCCGAATGGTTCACAAATCCAAGGCAGCAGCTTGTGAGCTAATTTGATCAGCAATCTGGAATCCAATTCATTGAGGGAAATACGGGTCTCTTGTTGGAAATATTTGCATGAATGTATGTTGTTATGACTTGATGATTGAGGGAAAAGGGTGAATGATAGAGGGGATTGCTCATTTTCTTCAAAGTGCTAACACGTGATTTACTTTGGAAAAGAAACACCAAAGGCGTTAATTAAGAGGAATTTATTTTCAAATGAAAATAATTTTTTAAGGATTTTTCTTGATTTTAGATGCTTTCCCTGAAAATTACGGAAAATTAAGAACATAATTTTACAACTTATTTTTTTATGGATTTTTATGAACTTTAATTAAGGACCAGTGGAAACCCTGTGTTGTTTGTCTCTGCGTGCCCTGCGATTGGCTGGTAATCAGTTCAGGGTGTACCCCGCGTACTGCCCGAAGACAGCTGGGATAGGCTCCGCAGCGCCCACGACCCTTGCGAGGATAAGCGGTTCGGATAATGGATAGATGGTTGGCTACTCGGGCTTGAAATGGCACAATTGTGTTGAATTGCCATTGTACAGGATATGCCCTTCTTGTGAGACAATGAGCTTAAATCAGCATAGAATGTGAGGGCAATCGTTATCAGCATTCATTGTCTCAACAGAAGAGGAATTTAGAGATCTCTGGTGAAATGTTCCATTTTGCCGTTGTCTCTCCGATGGGAATCTTTGGTACAATATGAGATTATTAAGATCTGCAGTGTCCCTTTGCAAGTGTTGCAAATGGCTCAAATGTGCACCGCCGCGCCTCTGCACACTTGTTTTTGATTCTCATTCGTCCCATGTGGGGACTGTGTCTAATGAAGTCATCATTACTTTGCTGTCTACATACCTTAACAGAAAGCGAGGAGCAATCTCTTTTCATACAGGGCCTTTTCGCATATAAAATAGTGTCTTGTGGCACTGAGGAAATCAAGCAGCGTGGTGCACGCTGGTGGATCAATGTAATGGGCCTCCATAAAGAGCTGCAGAATCAATGAAAGACCCGTCCTTGAAGCATTTTACGTGGCTGTGTTACACAAGCCTAAATTTACACGGAAATTTTATTGAGACATCTCAGAAGAAATGGTGACTGTACAAGTTCAATAAGTGAGAACACCCCACCACCACCGCAATGACTGCAGCTCCTCCCGAAGCCCTTTAGAAGAAGGTCAGGGAGAGAGAAAAAAAAATAGGAGAACACTATAAGAGCTGTGACCCACATCGGCACCACAGAACTGTCATGGGCGGGTAATGAATGGGTGACCCTGGTTGAAACTTATACCTACATCTTGTCTTGTCTTGGGGATAGTCCTAGAAAGAGTGTTCGTTTTGGACTCAGATAAGGAAATGAGGCAAACAGCGGAGCCATTAAGGAAGAAGAAAAAAGCAGCAAGCGATTATAGGGATCGTAAGGAGAGGTAGGATTTCCTCACCCTCTACAATGGTGATCAGAGAAAATTGCTTAGATGGACAAGAAAAGAAGTTTGGTTGGTTTTCCGCTATCGTTTCATGGAGAAAGTTTTGCCTCAGGAGAGCGTGCACAAGTTTAGAATACCAATTAGTTTCAACCAGTTCTCTGATATCGCGCTTGGGGTGGTGCAGCTGTTTTTCCCCCTCATTCATACAAGAACAAGCGACAGTGAAGATAAAAGGAAGCACTGGAAGTGGTGGAGGGAGGCGGAAGCAACTCTTGTTTTAATCGTGCTCACGTTTGAAGAGTTTAAGGGGCAGCGAAGACTTTTTACAATTAAGTTGGCCAAATTGGTACCTTTCATGCTGATAATGATTTTCTTGGTGCTTCAAAATTGTCCTGTTAATGTCAAATTAAGTTAAAAAAAAATCATTTCTAAAATGTTCCTGTACTGGATCGGATCACATTGTGCCGATGTACCTCATAAGGCAGTTGGGTCTTGTCGGAGTTAGAAAACACCAAAGCCAATCTTTTAACCGAATTCCATGCCCTCACGTGGTGAAAGGGGACATTAGTCCTCGGGGGTGGCAGGGGGGATGATCAACACATGATGCAGACGCAGTCAACAAAGTTCTGCTTTTCAACACGCACGCTGCTACGCGGAAATACACAAAGCACAAAGGACGACATTTGTTCATTCAACAAAAATTCTGTCATTTTATTTAAAGTGTCAGTGTCTTTTTATTCCCCCCACCCCCCGAGTTGCCATTTAAGCTGCTTCTAAACACTTTAAAACAAATTCTAGTGCAGGTATTTGAAAACACGAAGTAGACAGAGCCAAGAATATAGTCCACAGGGCGGAATGCCGACTTGAAGTCAATATACACTCGGGCCAATCTAACAATTTTCACTTTGCGGTTATCTCAACTCAACTCAACTCAACTGTATTTATAGAGCACTTTCAAACAGCCATCGCTGCATACAAAGTGCTGTACATGGAGCAACTAACATATGTACAACAATAAAGCAATAAATCAGTAACAAAGATGGTAGAAGGCAACAAACAGTAAAACTAAGATCAGATCTGAGTCATGCTGAGTCAAATGCCAAAGAATACAAGTTGAGTTTTGAGGCGGGTTTTAAAGATGGGCAGCGAGGGGGCTTTCACATCTCCACATCACTCACTCACTCACTTTCCCCATCCAATAGTATGCATCCCCTGAGTGGCTGTGATTCAGACCTTAAGTCGGGGATCATTTTCAACCCAGGGCTGAGGTTTAATTGATGCATCGCTCCCAACGCATCCCATGATAGCTCCCCACAAGAACCGCAAAGGCCGAGGATAACACATGCTAAGTAAGAAGCTATTAGATGTCTGCCTGGAGATAAACACTTAGACATTCTAAATACACACTCTTGAGGGAGGGACTTAGCTTAGCTTCCACGTACTGTAATTATACACTGTTGACACTGGAGCAGGTGTTCTTTTCAACATCAACCGACTGAAAGACAGAAAACAAAACAGGTAGCAGTTTTCTCTTTTTCCAAATTTCTTGGGATTACACACAGTGCTGCATTGGTAGCAATAAAAAAAAAAAATGGCCTGAATTTTGTGTACGTTATCATTCAGAGTTGCGTGGACGGACTTTCCGCGCGCTAAAATGATCAGACATTACTTCATTAAGGTGATTAACTGCAAGAAAATGCTTTAAAGGAGCAAAGATACGACTTTGATTCATGCAGTTTCTGAATATAAAGCTGATGTCATTTCCATCCAATCCTGGAGATTTCACACGACAGACTGTGAAAAATTACACTTAACGGGGCTTCAGTAAGCAAGGGCTTAATTGGTCGTGACGTGATGTGCATAATGTCTGCTACCTCACCGAGTGAGATACACATGCACACAAAATACCGACCGAAGCACAGAAAATGAGCTCCTAGTGCAGCACAAGTCAAGCACAGCTTCATAATTGTTTTCGTCCGTAGCACTCCAATTAGCACCTTGTTGTCATGGCAACCCAACCACCCTACTTAGGATGTAAAAGTTGACGGATGAGTCCATACATTGATGTCATATAAGCAGCAGTATCGAAGACACAACGTCATCGGCCTGAGACGCTAAAATTATCGGACAATCTTCATTTTGTCGTACTTTTACCGATTTTTAATGACGGCATGCACGATGTTAGCATCTGGTTTCTTGCATGTTATGTTTTTCATCGGGGCGCAATACGAGAATGCTAAGAGCAGCCGATGTGAGAAGACGACTGGTGTTCCAAGGCAGTAAGAGCGTTTTTCGCGTTTCACAGAGGTGAACATTTTTCACACTTCCAAAACCGTTACGTTTTAAAGTCATGCATGAGACGTACGGACTGAACAAATCACCATCCCGTTAGGTCATCATCACCAATACTTTCCTCAATCACAACTTAAATATGAAATCTGTTTCAAATCAGGACAAATGACTTCAACTTATTGACTTCATTCTTCAGTTCTGTCAAAAATCACACTGAGGAGAACGAAAGGGAGAAAGAAATCGCGTTGCAAAGAAGTTATCGTTTCTGGGGTTTTTTGGCGGGGGGGGGGCGGGGCAGTATTAATTGACATAGAATCATTTCACATCCTGTGCTTGAAAGGCATCTTCACAAAATAGCGCTCTTGATTGCGTGTTAACCTGACCACCACTGATTTTAATGCGGTCTTCTTTGACTCGATTGTGTACGGTTGCGCTCAGGCTTTGGCAATGATCACAGAGCTGGAGAGAGGTTATGAATTATAGCGCGTATGATTCTAAGTGCAGACTCATAGATTGTTCTGGTAATTAACATGTCATGTAGTGCGTGTCATGTTGCGCGGCTGTCGGACTGGTAAGAAAGCCATTTATGTATTCCCAGTTCCATCTAAAATGAGTAACACGCTGGCTGATCACTGGAAGAGACTAATTATTTTTGCCTCGTTGGTTTCTTCCGCATACTCATGAGCGTCTTCTCTGGTGGGAATATGATGCGTATTAAAGGCTCTTTATTAAACATATTTGGCTCATTAGTGAAAACACTGTTAAATTCTATTTGATTTGATTACCCGTGCAGCGTACGTGCCGAGTTAAGCCTCAGGGATGCGAACGCATCATTTTGGATGTTTTTAATTTCAAATATTGAAGGTTTAAACTAGGAATGATAAAATGAAGAACCTGTTTGGAGATATCAGCTCATGGACAAGTTATAAGAGGGTAAATACGGGTTGAGTACCAAAGATGCATACAGCGACTATGAGAAAAATTGCTGTCCAATCTAGAAGGCGAAGATCCCACCTTGACACGGTCAATCGAAAACATCAACAAAACTGGATCGCTTTACAAAAATCACTTCACGTAATGTAACGGGCTGGGTTTTCATTTCCACTAATTGTACAGATATTTTAAAATGATTAACATGCAGGTTGTGAAAAAGAATTGCTCATAAAAAGAGCTCTGGAAAATATGCGGGTGCACCTCATTTTGTCGCCGCCGAGTGAACAGGGACTGACTTATTCACGTACCCGCTATCCACCTCATCTTTCGTAAGACGGAACCCAACGTGAGATGCGCGTTTGAGACACTTGAATCCAACGGTATGCGGAGACGTCTGGGAGAAGGGTCGGATTTAGAACTGAGTCTTTGAAAGACACACAGAGCAGGACTTGGCTTGGCATTTAAACATGACAAAGATGAAACTGTAAACCGTTTCTTGGAATAGCCCCTTCACTTACTAGCACCGGAAACTTGAGCTCATCCTCACTTTCACCGGGGTCAAAGAAGCCTCTGGCACCTTCTCCTCTTCTTTCTTGCAAATCCCCCACACATGTAAACTAAATTGGTTTCTATTACCCACCCTGGCGCGTAAAACTCTGAAAATAACCGCTCAGATGCCACAGCTGCTGTGTGTAAATAGCATCCGCATTTTGAGGTGTCACACGAGTAATTGCACAATCAAATGCATTCGGCTAATAGGTGAGTAAAGACTACATGCTTGAGGTGAATGTTCATTTTAAAGTCTCAGTTATAATTAATTTCTCCCCAGGGCTGCGTGGGTTTTCTCCGGGTAGTCCGGTTTTCTCCCACATTCCACAAATATGTGTGGCAGGTTAATGGAACGCTCTAAGTTGTCCCTATGTGTGAGTGTGAGCGCGGATGGTTGTTCACCTCTGTGAGCCCTGCGATTGGCTGGCAACCGGTTCAGGGTGTCCCCCGCCTACTGCCCGAAGACAGCTGGGATAGGCTCCAGCACCGCCCGCGACCCATGTGAGGATAAGCGGATCGGAAAATGAATGAATGAATGAATGAATTATAATTAACGTCTTCCAGTCTGCTGCATATTTTGGGGAAACGACAGAGAACATGCGCAAATGATGATGATTGTACGCAAACCATAAGTTTGGGTCGGTGCCTTGCTCAAGGACACTGTAACAGTGCTATAGTCAGGATGCATGTTGCACAGTAAGGTTATTAGTGTATATAAGGAGCAGAAATAACTGTAACGTCATGCGTTAGATGCTATATCTGATGTCCAATAACTCAAGAGTTTTTTTAACAGCTGCAGTTCCAGATCGAAGGATGTCGAATTATTTTCAAATGTATTTGTCGGGACATTAGAAAGATCAAATCTCAGCTACGCACCTGAGTGTCGCCACTGAACAGATATGCGCTTCAAACGACTTGGTCAGCTGTGATGTGATGTTGAATGAACGACCACATTCTCGGTATCACAGCATACGTTTGCAGAGGCGCACACAAACACACACACAAATAGCACAAATAATAATAATAATAATAATATAAAATGACCCTTGAGGAAAGAGCTCAAGTAGATCCTTTAAAACATTCACAGCTCATGCTTTGTAACATCCCCAATTCTTCACTTTGACTAATGTCATACTAGCCCTTTGCAAGCTACAGAACTACTTCTTTTGACTGAGACAGTAAACTTCACACAGCATTAACAAGTTGGGAGACAAACATGGAGTAAGCTGCAAATAGACTTGAGAATCTGTTAGCAGCGGAATTACATACAAAGTGATAACAACTCACAATCGAAAGTGCTAATTTTACCCCTGGGTGGATTTCAGATTTGTTTCTTTTTTTTTTTTGTATTTGGGTTAAAAGGACTTGATCCAAGAACATTTAATACGAGCAAGCCCAAGGTGCAGACAAGACGATATGTCTCATCATCATCAGCCCTCCTGCTCGGTGTTGTTTCAAGAAAAGTGATTTTTAGCTGAGACGGTTTTACACAAGGTCTGATGAACGTGGGTGTGGGGGGGAACTGGAGGGGCGGGCATGTTGTTGCCACACTTCCTTCATCAGCTGCCAAATATGCTTTAGTATTAATTTGCAGACGACCTGCATGTGAGAAATAGACAGCACAAGTTGGGACGGCAACGAGTTGTTATCACAAAGGCAACCCGAAGCCATTTTGCCAACAAGAGGACAAGCTATGCAAGCCAAGCAGAAAAAAATGCCCGAAGCAAGCGAGACGACTGTGTGATCGTGTCCATGTAGGTGTGCGCGTGTGTGGTTGCTAAGTACCTCATACATACACTGCTGCGCAGTACTCTACGAATGGCCTATGATCAAGCAAACATGCAATGAACAGCCAGCGATGTGGCAGAAATCAACCTCGATAAGCCCAAAAACCTTTTCTGTGTATTACGGTCTTCAATTTGGATAGGAGGCTATCAGGACTCGCTGTTAATTGGATAGGTGGTGGGAGCCACTATACAAGCTGACACTGAGCAGCCACTGATAAAAACAAAAGGCCTCTAGCCTCCCTTTATTCTTTCCATCAATCAATCGCCATATCTCAGCGTGAGCCACAGTCTCCCTCTTCTTACCGCACATTCAGTTACTCACATTCTTCCTAACGCGCACACAGCCAAGTGGAAAAACCAGAAAACACACAGGCAACTCTGCTCATATTCAACATAAAACTACAAAAAAAAAAAAAGCAAAACAAAAAACACTAAAAGCGACAATTGATTCTGAATACAACAATAAAAGACATGGCTTAAAGCCTGCAAAACACTTTGGTTTTGCTTTTGAGCAGACTGTTGCATTTTTCCACTTCCAAATAACGGCATGAATCTAGCATGGCACAGGCCATCTGCGGTTGACATCAGAAAATGGCTGCTCACACTACGTATGTGTTGGACTGTGCCAGAGTAACACTGGAGGGCAAAGGCAAGAGCAGTGGCTCGCCTCTTTTAAAAAACATCTTTCTCTTCAAAAAAAATAAAAATAAAAAATCCTCCATCTCCATCTAGACTTTTGCAGAATATAAATCACTGAGCTCTCAGATCATGTGCTTGAAAGCCCACTTGTTTCCAACAGCGTTAATGATTTAAATGTCCAATCAGTTTCCGTTCACAATTAAAATACACATCAATAAGAATAACGTGACGTACCTGTGATGTAATATGGTCAACATTAAGTTGATATAAGGGGATCGGGTGTCGATAAACATACCAGCTAATATGGAAAAAGGTGTCATGGAATGGAACTATGACCATCAGTTTTTGGAACAAACCCTTGCATATAAACTAAAGTCCAGCTACCTCGAATTCCAATAGTTTGTCAAACAGAATAGCCTTCACCACACAGCATCCACTCGCCATTTACTAGAGCATAGAAAGGAGGTGAAGGCAGCGGCCGAATAACATGCATTGCCTTTCTTTCCTCCCCCTTGCTGCGCTTTCGCCATAATGCTGAACAGGAGCGGCGTCGTTAACGCAGAGACCTGATGGCTGGCTGGCTTGGCCCTCCGCGGCCTCTCTTTCATATACTAGCAAATAAAACTCCTACGCTGCCGTTGAACCTGTCTTTATGGCGCTTGGACAAGTCTCGTTTCGCAGCATGATGCAAGCAACACAAATACATTGAGTGTACGTGTGATGAATGTAGCGGTTCCTCTTCTGCAATACACATGGGCCGTTAAACTTGAGCAGAACGAGCATCGGTTAGGTCATCCTCTGCTCTGGAATACACAAGCTCCATACATCTAACAAATGATGAATGAGGTCATTTTAAATCATTGGCATTATATTGGGTACATGTCACAGGGGAGAATCTCACAAAAAATAAATACCACTAATAAAAAAAAAAAATCCAGAGGTGTTATTGTCTTTTCCGAGACCGCATACAGCAAAAGAGCAGATCCCAATTTACGGTGCCGCTGCACAGACGCTTCATGCTTGAGGCGCTCACAATTAAATCTAGAGGCCTCCAGCGTAACCAACGCGCTCATTATACCGGACATACACTTACAGCTGTGAGTACTGTAGGTGACCCCGGCGCTTCTCTCTTTCCCACACTTGACTACTTGATAAGGCCACGTTTACATCACGATGAGGTTGTGCGTGTGAGCCAGTGGTGTGTCCAAGTAAGTAATTGCCTTCTTCTTGAGCTTTGGGTATTGAAAGAACAAATCCTACAAACTAAACACAAGCATCCCACTTCATATCCCCCGAGGAGACAGAAGTCGTATTTTAAAGTGTCACTCCGGTGCAACCATTTGGAGCCTAGCAACAAGAGCGGCTCCGTTTTTCCGAGTTTCCAGACCAGGCGCTAATAGCTCGTGATTTGGGAACCTGTCGAGGTTTCACACAAGCCTCATGCCTCACCTTCAGGATCCCCCCCCCCCACCCCCGATTGTGACAGCCCTGTAGATGGATCCCCTCACAGTCTCACTTTTTGTGCTGCCTGCCTGTACACAACCCACTGCCCTTCACCCTTGCTTTTTTTTTTTTTCTTCAGCCTTCCCTTGCAGCCTCCATCGACCTCCCCTTTCTCATTTCCGACCTACAGCGGTGTTGGTCACCTTGTGCTGCACCCAGTTGTTTGTGGCCAGGTGATGATTAATAGCAGAGGAAACCAGGGTGGTTGAGAAAAGTGGTTGAAGGAGGAATAGCTTTACAATCACAATTACAACATAAGACAATGATCTAACATTCAAACATTAAAGAAAAAAAAAACTAAATCGGGCAATTTCAATCGCGGTTGAAAGTTATATTATGAAAGGAGAAAGCATTGTAAAAATGTCAAAATGTTCTTCCTGTAATTCAAATCTTTATCGTTCTGGAATTTTTAAAAAAATGTGTTATTGGAAATATATTCGGCCAAATATCAGAATACGCATCGACCACATGAATTCAATTTTGGCCGTGCCCCACTTTTGATGTCTCCTTAATATGAATTGTGATGGTCGAAGTTGATATCAGATGACGGGTACGGGGTCATTAAAACAAATTCAGCGATCCTTTTAGAAAGAGATGTAATGCGGATGTTAACACGATGATGAAAAGCAGTAGTTACAGTCGACGTTTTGTACAAACTCTTGAAAAGTAAAATATTTGACAGTCAAAGAGAACGTGGCTGGAACCATCAGTTTGAACTTGAACTTGCCAACTCGTAGTAGACAAAATTGTTGAGTCAGTGAGCAGATGTCTTTGGTGTATGCACGCTGTATGAGCAATTCAACGGCAAGGCGCGCAGACAGATTGTCCCTTGAGCATGCTCAGATGTCAGGAACGTAACAGCGACATCATGTTGGTCTTTTCTTGCCTTACTCAGTGAACATATTGACTGTGGATGGGAACTGGCTCACCAAAAATGTTTTTTTAATTTTATATATTTTTTAATCACAGATACAAGTTCACTTTTCAATTGATTTTGCACAGATTCTGAATTTGCCCTCGTTCTTCTTCTCTAGCACATCAGTTTTTCAAAATCAGAATATAATAATATTATCGTATCTGATAGTTAGACGTTAAGTAATATTTATGAAATAAGGGTTCGGGTCAGTTTTTCCTGTACACCCACAAATATAAATTGCAACTCTTGGTAAAATCTGGATTGCACAAGCTTTTATTGGTCAAAACAAAAAAAAAGAAAACATCTCAAAAACAGTGTACTGTACATTGGAGCTGTGGAAGAATTACATTAGATTTTGATGGGATGAAATAGTCTAATGAAGAGACCATCATGTAACCTTTAACTTGGTAAAATCTGGATTGCGCAAGCTTTTATTGGTCAAAACAACAAAAGAAAACATCTCAAAAACAGTGAACTGTACATTGGAGCTGTGGAAGAATTACATTAGATTTTGATGGGATGTAATAGTCTAATGAAGAGACCATCATGTAACCTTTAACCTAGAACAAATCGATATTCCTCCGCAATCAACAACAGCAGATGATTTCTTGTTTTGGTACTGGGAGGGTCGTGGGTGTTCCCTCGGACCTGTCCAACCCCGCCATCGTTATACTGAGTCATCACTGAATTTCGCCACTTTGCGATTAGAATGCTTTGAACACATAACATGCCAGACTGTTGGCTTGTTCACCTGTGATGAGCTCAAATGGCTCACATTTGGTTTGACCCTCCGCGAAAAACATTTTCTCAACTTGTTGACAAATACGGTGCCAAATGGTGGTGAGGGCCATTGGAGTCCACGTTGGCTTTCATGCGTCCATCATGAGGATCTGCTGCTGGCCCAGTTCCTGCATGTGGCAACAATAAGGCATCCTCATGCAGTAATGTATCAAATTAAGTGGGATGTCAACTCTGCTAACCGAACTCTCCTTCTCCTCTCAGCATGAAAGGAATGGCTTCGTGGCTTCAATTTGTCTCTCCCTGCCTTTGCCCACACCATTTTGCATCCCGGTGTAAAATGAAAAATATATGCAGGCACGCATGGAAGGAATAGAGCAGAAAAAAAAACTACATTGGAAACGTGGAGTCTTTTCGCCATAAGTTAAGTGTTCCATTTTGTTTGACGTGAATACGATACCATAGAAAAAAATATTTTCTGACTTAAAAACAAAAGGTTTAAGTGTGACGACGGCAAAGTAAAGTTCAAGACACTTTTCAAATGTTTGCGTCAACTGGGACTGCAGTGATGAAATCCAGCAGAAATAAAAGGTTGAGTGTCATACTTTTGTGTCATAGTTGTGCAATGGCGAGATCTTTCAGTTTCTCATCAAGCGTCCATAAAAACACTGATTCGCGTCGTCGATATGAACACTTAGCAGCCAATTGGACAGTTGCGAAAAGAGGATATTCAACTGTCGATTTTGGTAATCCGTCTGGAGTGATTCAATGAACCAATTATCTCCCGATTGAGATTCTTTATTTAGTACCAAAAGACATCATTCAACAGTATTTTTTTTTTTTTTTGCAGCCTTTGGAAACTCTATGAAACCACCACCATGTTCAGTTCAATTTACGAAGACAAGTTGTTGAATTTTGTACTGCGGTGAGAGAGAGGGTCGATTTGCATCACCAGTTGCGAACTACAAGGTGTATCCAATGGCTTGGGGGCAATGAGAGAAGATAAATAAGCGAAGAGGCATAAGACCCACTCTATATATAGGAGGTAATCTGTCATTTCATTTTTTGTCATCTCCCTTCCTCTCGTTTTTGCTCTGAGGGATGAGGGATTGATGTTCAGAAGATCAGAGGAAGTAAGGAGGGGATCTTGGAGGCATGGGGAGAGTGTATGTGTATGAATAGTGTGTGTGTGTGTGTGTGTGTGTGTGTTTGAGAAAGCCTGTGTAACTGCAGTTTCTTTGAGGCCCAGTTCGGCTGGCCAAAATCCAGGTGGAATAGTTTCGGTTCCCACATCTCAAAGACGTAGGTGTCAAGAGAAGTGCACTAAGACATCCAACACTTTCATCGCAGAAGATTTTGACTCAATTCCTTCCTACGATGGAAAAAAAAAATGTATTTTCTTCTCAACAACATTCATCATTTGGACTGGAGGCACAATCTTCTAAAGGGGATTTTGTTTTGAACATCTTCAGAGATCAACTGAATACAAAGACCAGTTGATGTTTTTCATTCACACAGGAAAAAACCTTCAGTGGGAAAGGTTGAGACTTGTTTTGGAACTGCTTTTGTTCAAGTGGCTGTGGTCAGCGGTGAAGCGGTGACGAGATCTGTTACGTTCGAAACCAAACCGAATAATGTTTTAGGATCCCGGAACTGCAGGCTCAGACAGATGCGATAACAAAAAAAGATTTTTTATTTTTTTTTTAAATAGAAAAGCACACCGACAAAGTACAAACAAAAATCGCTGGGAACCGTGAAAAACAAGGCATAAACAAAAAGCGCTTGCAAAAGGCAAGGTAAAGTAACACCGAGAATACAAACGAAATGACAAGAGACCAATTTACACAAAAAACAAGACCAAAATCAAAACGCCTTCATCACACAATGCAAAACAAATAACTGAGAGAGAATCAAAATGACCATGAACAAGATCGAGAGGTCTAGAGAACAAGACTTCAACGTCAATAATCCAACAGTGACTAGGCAGATTGGCCGCCCTTAAATACATGACAGGCTTGATTAGTAAAAGTGGAACAGGTGCGCCTGCTGGAGGGACACGCCCTTCACTCCAGCTGGGGCTGAGAACAAAACAAAAAGACTGACATGACAAGATCAAGATAAGGACTGAATAAAACAGGGCGTCGAGTGGGTAGCATGAGAGAAAGGCAAGGAGGGAGGGATTATGCTGTTAAAAAAAAAAAAAAAAAAAAAAAAGGAAAGAGACATGTAAAGGAGAATACAAAGGCTGCTGCTACAAGACATCTTTGAGCAGTTGGGCATGATCACACGCTTTCATCACACCCTGTACAACCTGGGCGAGCTGAATGGGGGGGGCGGGGGGGGTAGGATTGGAAAACAAAATCTCCGATTCCTTTACAAGTCCCAGTCGGCGCTGCAAGTGGATCTTCAATGTCGACGCACCAAAATCCAAGCCTGCAGGCATGCAACTAATGCATATATAGGGGTGAGCAGGATCATTAGAATAACTCAACCAGTCATAGCTGGTAGACAGTTAGCTAGCTCGCTCCATCTCGGAACACTTTCTCTGAATTATTCACAGAGATGTAAATAAAATATATCCAGTGGCCTTCACCCACCCCGCAAAAAAATTAGAAACAAGATAGCTGCCACACTGAGTAATGAGTTCTTCTTGAGCGAGCAGAGGAGTTTATGTGGCACGCAAGCGGTGCATATAACATCAAAAAGGACCTCACCTCAAATGTCAGTTATTCGCCATGATATTGAAAGACTCCGTGGTGGTGCGTGGCTTCAAATCAAATCTTTTTTTCTGACCTATCTCCCAATAATAAGGAACGTCTGAACCACCAAGTAAATCAAAACAGCAGTGATTGGACTCATGTCCAAAAGTACGACACACACACACACACACACACACACACACACACACACACACACACACACACACACACGATAGTTTACTTCTTCCGATGGGGAAGAGTGTAATATTTTTTGAATAATGCATGAGAACGACAGCATGGCCTGGATCATCTCAAAAACAAATAGCTGTGTGATCAGTGAGGCTTCAAGCTGTGTGTATTTGTTTCAACCAGCATCTCTCACATATAAACTACCAGGATCTTGGCTATCTTTTATTAAATACAAACCGCCATGTCACAGATTTCAACAAAATTCTCGACTTTGTGCATTTGATCATTTGGGGTCGACATGTCTAGAAGTTAATCTGACACTGTGTTGTTCCATAAGTGGGTTGTGGGGTACTGGAGCCTATCCCAGCCGTCTTCGGGCAGTAGGCAGGGGACACTCGGAACCGGTTGACAGCCAATCGCAGGGTACACGTGGATGAACAACCATCATCGCTCACAATCACACCTAAGGACAACTTGGAGTGTTCCATTAACCTGCCTAGCATGATTTTGGAATGTGGGGGGAAACCGGAATACCCGGAGAAAACCCACACAGGCCCAGGGAGAACATGCAAACTCCACACAGGAAGGCCGGAGCCGGAATTGAAGCCTGCTCCTCTGCACTGGGGGGAGCGTAATATACTGAATGTGGTTCAAAATTCCGAAATACAAACTAAATCCACCTCCAAAAAAGATATGTCAAGGTGTCAGATCCACATTCTCCGTCTGTGAGCTGATACGGTGAGCATTCGGTTACTCCTCTGGGTGTCTGAATGCCGTGACTCGGAGCGGAGCCCAGGCCAACATCTGAAGACAGCTGCTCCTTCTCACCGCTCTCCCCCTTGTCAATCACAGGAACATGTCCAACTTCCCACCCTCACCTCTTCCAGCTCATTACCATTCTGAGCCATCTGTTCACTGTTCCCAAACAATCGACCAAGTCGTCCATTCTTGTATTTTCCTTTCAATGAATGAATAATTGTTTTACAGCGGAAGGTGGGTGAAGTAAGAGGCAAGTCGTGTGTGCGTAGTGTGTGCGTGTTGGTGAATCATACGTATTCAGAGTTTCGGCCACGAGGATTCTTCTTCAAATACACTCATGTCTTTAGTCACTTAACTAACTTTTAACAACGCTTAATTGAAAAAAGGCATTGACCACCAGAAACTATTTCTAGAAGCAGTAAGCCTTTGATCCAAGTGTGACAATAAAGTGGACATAAAAAATACATATTGCGACACAGGTGATTTTCAGAGGTGGGCCATTTGCAAAATTTTGTCAGTCCATCATTTGTCAGCAGCGTGGGCACATGTCCGTCATCGTCAGTCTGTCATTATTTCAAATCGCAGTGCTCAGACCGTCTTTTTTTTTTTTTTTTCCCAACGGTTCTCGTCCTTC
>NW_017806030.1:1533969-1536896 GCF_001891065.2 Hippocampus comes
CTGGGTAACACTTCCGCCTCACAGTACAGAGGTTCGATTCTGGTGTGGAGTTTGCATGTTCTCCCCACACCTGCGTGGGTTTTCTCCGGGTACTCCGGTTTCCTCCCACATTCCGAAAACATGCATGGCAGGTTAATGGAACCTTCTAAATTGTCCTTAGGTATGAGTGTGAGCGCAGATGGTTGTTCATCTACGTGTGCCCTGCGATTTTTGATTGACGGCAGTTGTTCAAGTATGCCGGGATGATCAGTGCTTTTCTCTGAATATATTTTTTGAAAAAGACCCTATTATGGCATGATTTGTGCTCTCCTTTTATTTGACCTTTTTGGGGAGTGTTTTGTGACAATGAATCAGACATCGTTCAACTTACTCAAAGCCTGTCTTTTGGGAAGGACATTACAAATCCACAAGATGCGAGAAGAACATTTATGTCAAGGTACAGTTCCATACGGCAGGATCCCACTGGTGCAAGTCAATCCTGATAAGTACTTTTTCTGGGAATGATGTGCAGCCTGCATGCTTACTAGTGTGTATGAAAGGATTTCCCCAGTGGATATAGTCTGTGTTGGAAACAAAGATTAGGATTTGACATGCTGTGAAGAATGTTGGTGCGTTGTTACAAATAGAAAGAAGGATCACATGGATGTGGAGCGATGTGTGTGGTGCCACCCAGAATGCTGGAAGTAAAGCAGCAAGTGCCTCCTAAAGAAAAAGTGATGGAGAGGAGTAGGAGAGAAGGACATGAGAGCTGTCACGTTGAGATTGAGTAGTATGAAGTGGAGGAGTTGTATAAAGGGGCACGGTCGACAATGAGAGAAGTACGCATCCTAAACGAGGAACTGGATGTTCCAAAATACTTTGGGCCCTACAGAAGGAAGGCCACAGACGTAAAACCAGTCGCGTCAATCTGCCACAAGATGAGCTGCAGGTTCACTATTATCATAATCACAGCATGCAAAAGCAAAAAAACTAAAAGAAGGCAACACAATGGTCAGCTTTGTGTGTGCACTGTGTGTGTCTTTTACCTTTTCCGGTGAGTTTGTCAAACCTTGAACCTGTGAAATGAAAGGATAAAATAATATCACCGACATGCTAAATGCTAAAATGCTACAGTTCTGATTGACACTGAGAGAGATGAATACATTTATCAATATTTATTTGATTACTTTGGGTTTCATGTGGCGTGTTTGTATTTGGTGACCTTAATGATGGAAGAAATACAAATTTAGGAGAACCTCTCAGTATGCATTAGCGGATGGAGTGTAGTGTGTGAATACTGCATGCGCATATAAATGAACAGGAGAGCCATCAACAACATGAACTGCTGCCCTGTAGAACTCGCACATGCTCGGATCCTGTCAGCAGCCTTTTAGCATTGCTCTTCTGTAATTGCCTATTGAGCCGTGTCACTCGTGACTTTTTTGTACCTTGTTGTATGTAATTGCTCATTTTTCAAGCCTGAGTATTGCTGTTTGTGCTGTTGTCAGGTATGTTTATGGAGTCGGACCTTTTCGGGCAGTTAACATGCAAGTGCACAGAAAATGAATACATACAAGTTTAAATATTGACATTTTAGGATGACGTTACCGTTGGTAACCGGCATATAGCTTACCAGTCGTCACATTTGTTGTTGGATTCAATACTGTATCATGTTAAAGTTTAGAATGAATTCCCATGAGAAAGTCAATGTAATGTCCTCTGAAGTGATGGAAACAGTTGTGTGTTTATGTACGGTATTGATGGGTTTTCTGTCCTGACAGGGGCAAAGCTAATCCAATCCTTTGCTGGCAATCAGCAGAGAGTAATTATTGTGCATGAATGCCTAACCAGGAATTGTATTGTTGCAATTGTGAATCATATTTCCCTCACCGGGCTTTGTTTTAACCATCAGAGGACTCTGACTTGCAATCCACCGTGTTTTGTAGAATAACCATTGTTTAAAAAGCTTTGGGTTAATGGACACTGTCACACTCAGCCGGTTCCTAATGACTCTGGATCATGACTCTTTCTTGCTTTCTTTCTTGTCTTCATTCTTTCTTTCTCAATGAAATCGGAGAAGCGCTAGATACAAGCTAGATGCACTACCACTGATTTGTGAACATCCATCCATCCATCCATCCATTTTCTAATTCGCTTATCCTCTGTCAGCCATACATGCCATTTACTTCCTGACTGTAGAACGGCCACAAGTGGGTGCCAGTGACTGGTCATTAACTAGTATCGGCAGCCTTTTGCAAGAACTCAATAGCTTTGAATAATGGCAACTCATAAATGTGTATTTTACAATCCAATTTATAGATAAGTACACAGAAAACAAATGAAAGAATTCAATTTGTTTTATTATAACATTTAAATGTAAAAGAAATGCCCTACTATTTGTGGAAAAAACATCAACATACTTCATTTGGTCATGAATGTACTATAAGGGACATGGATGGCTAACCATCACTTTGTAATGGCGACTAATCAGGATATGATAGCCCTGGGGAAAAAAAAGTACAAGAAACCCCACGCAAGGAGAAAACAGGTAAAACGCCACACAGCAGGGTTGCCGACAAGATTTAAATCCCGAACCTCAGCGCTGTAACACGCATATGCAAACCATTCATTCGCCGTGCTGCCGTCATTTACCTGACTGGAGTTATTTGCATTGCACGTGATCAGACACAAGTGATGCCTCGTTGAGGTGACTCAAGAAAACACCGGTTTTAAATGGCAATTCAGAGGATTCTCTTCACAAAGTCTCTCAGACGCCGCAGCAGACATACCTACCGTATTTTCCGCACTATAAGGCGCTTCGGACTGTAAGGAACACCTTCAATGAATGGCCTATTTTAAATCTGTTGTCATATATAGGGCGCACCTCATTATAAGGCGCATAGAAAAGATGCTACAATACTGGCTGCGGTTGCATTTGCATCCACTAG
>NW_017806031.1:0-638 GCF_001891065.2 Hippocampus comes
ACTCCAGGGACTTTAACTACAACTTCCTGTCTGACCTAGTTGTTAACTATATGACTAATATGTACAAAAATACAAAAAATAGCCTTCTTTCTATTTAAAATCTGTATTGTTCTATGTGCAGCCTTCCTTACACACTGCACACACACACACACACACACACACACAATGTTCTATATGCAGCCTTCCTTCCACACTACACACACACATTCATACACACATCAACACACACTAACACCACTATAGTGTTTTATGAAATTTGGTTACGGGTGTTTTGTTTTTTTCTTGTCCCTTCATGACACGATTACACACAAAGTCAATGCATGCAGTTTGCGAGGTTAGGAACAAATCTGTGCCGCAGCCAAACAACGTTGAAAATTTGCTTACGATGTCACACACAGTACAAATAGACACGGCGTCCAGTGCAGGTAGTGTGGAGGAAAAAATGTACGACAAAATAATCATTGCGGTCTATGGGCACCGGGACTTGGATAACATGGCCAGCTTCCAATATAAGCCAAAATAGGAGCAGGCTTAGAGAATGGGGAGCGAGGAAGTTGTCATAACTGGTAAGAATTTACTTGTTTACATTTGCTGAGCCAAGATAGCGATAGTATTTAGCATGTTTTACCAAACCCCCC
>NW_017806032.1:0-1067 GCF_001891065.2 Hippocampus comes
TTTTCGCACACATTTTTTGAAAATAGTTTTTGCATACATTTTTTGAAAATCGTTTTTTACATGCATTTTCCCGTGGTGAATTTGACCAACACATTTTTCCACATTATGCTTTTAGAATCATATAGGGGTATTTCTCATTCACTCGTCTTGGTGGTAAAATACTTAATGTGTGACGAGTTAATGTGTTTCCTATTCTTTTTTTTTAGTCAGGTAGCTGCGCATATATTTCCAACCTCCAAACGGCATTGTACTCATTCGGTACACTGATGAGCTTCTTGCGACACCTTTTGAGGTTTGATCTTCGGAGGCCACAAGGTGGCTTGTTTGACTTTTTTTTCAGACGGTTTCAAACGGAAAGGTAAAATTACAATGTGCTCGCGGTAATATTTTTGGGAAATTTGCACAGCGATGTCGGCTTTTCTCGTGCGGCCTGATTGCTTCAAGCTGCTTTATTTGGATATTTTTGACAAAGAAAACCCTATTTCTACCGGTCTTTGACGGGAAAGACAGGGGGAAAGTGGATGACGGATTTTGACCTACGTCAGCATGCAATTGGACCCATATCAAACACGAGAGATTCAGCGTGCGTTGGACGTACGGCAGCATTTGGCAGATTTTTACAAAAAGTTAGTCACGTTGTGTCACGTTGTGTTAGACAGTCCCTTAAATGGTCCCTACTTGTTACAGTAGTTGCATTTGTCTGTTCGAAAGTGATTACAATGTTCGGAGAACGAACTGAGAAATTAGACAAGACTAAACTTGAACCCGATCTGACATACGAATCAGAAGTGATCAGTGCGGCAGATGGAATGGTTGAAGGCTAACCTCAACACCTGGTTACTGCGCTGCCCTTTTCCCCTTAAAGAAAAAAAATTAAAAAATGGGGGAAGAAACTCAGAGGTGGCTCGTATGCCATGCTAATATTTGAATTAGATTATAACAAATTCACAGACAGAAAGCTGTCGCTTCAGACATCCAAAAGAAAGACTTATTTGACTTATTTGGTAGTAGTTGATGATGGCCATCCATCTAAACAATTGCAGGTCCAAGAAACTCAAAAATTAGGA
>NW_017806032.1:1784-3913 GCF_001891065.2 Hippocampus comes
CTTTGGTTACGATTTGCTTTACTGTTTGTTGTATATGTTAATTGCTCCATGTACAGCACTTTGTGTGCAGCGATGGCTGTTTGAGAGTGCTCTGTAAATACAGTTGAGTTGAGTTGAGGAGTTCCCTGCTCCATGGCAATCCATGGACCCGGGCACTCTTCAACAAATGATTCCCCATTAAGCAGACATAAACTCATTGAGTGTTCTCATCTCTCATTTTCAGGAGCAGACTGGACCCCGGTGCGAGCATCTCGGATGTGCCGGTCGTGAAACAATAGACGTTTCCCGAGCAGACGTATGTGAGCGTCCTAAAGCGGAAGTGGCACCAGCCGAGGTGGATGGGACCCAACAAAGTGCTGGAAGGGACCGGTCATGCTGTCCGTCTGAGAGGGAAGCGCAGCCCCAGGAGCATCTCCAACTTCAAAGTGAAATTCGGAAGGACGACTGGACGTGAAACCAAGGCAACATTATCAGGGGGCGCTAGCGACGCCAGTCTCACGGAGGAGAACCAGCACCCAAGTTCAAGTGCGCCCCATGCGCGCACCGTCGGGAGACCACAGTCGGAGAGAGGGCTTTCTGTGGTAAACACAACACTCTCAGGAAAATGGAGCAGAGCCCAGGAAGGGCAGTCAAGTGTTGCTTATGCATCATCGGCATCATCATCATCATCATCAGGGGGCTGAATTCAGTCCCGATGGGTAAAGAGGCCTACAAATGGAATCAATTCTCACGAGGCCCAACGCCACAAGGCAGGGGACAACGAACGCACAGGATGAATAGAGATTGCAATCCTTGTTAAAAGATGAAACCGGTGATGAGCATGACTTAGATTTGTTCTTGGTTTTGCTGTTCGATGCTTTCTCCCGTCTTTATTACCGATTTGCATAACTGTGGTTTATGTTAAATTGCTCCATGTACAGCACTTTGTATGCAGCGATGGCTGTTTGAAAGTGCTCTATAAATACAGTTGAGTTGAGTTGTAAAATGTTATCACGTCGCTTACGGTCAGTAATTTCCGAAAAAATTTAGAAGCTGCATCTGTCCTTGTTTTGTCATCAGCGCTCGTTGCGTGCGCCACGCAATTACGTATTCCAATTTGATGTTGTGGTCGTATTATTCCTGTGTTAACATGAGTCAGTAGTGTTTCTTAACTTTTTTAAACTTAAAAAAAAGGAAAAAAAGGGGGGGGGGATGAAATCGGAAGTTTTCTGTTCTACTTGTTTGTGAGCTAAGGTTAATAATGTTATGTCTAACCATTATTACTGTCCTAATAGTTGCTCCAGTCCCATGATAAGAATTCAACAGTTAAAGTTGAGCACAGCACACACGTAGATTTACATATTTTTCAGAAAAAAAACTTTTTTATAGGATGTTATTGTTGACGTGTCTTCAAAATAAGTTGAACTGTTTCCTCAGTGCCCGTGATGTTTCGGAAACTGTCGTGAAAGAATGATGTGAATGCCAAACTCAAACGTTTGGTATTCGGTAATTAGAAGTGACAATGGGGAACACATTTTGTGAAGGTTTGACGTTTCCGAGTTTATTTTTATTTTTTATTCTTATACATGTATTGGACTGAAAAAATTAGACGATGTATCTTATTTTATGCATGGCTATTGCGGGAGAGAGGGTTTCTTTCCTGCATTTTATCCCTATACACACAATATGTACTATTACACTACTTTAATATGCGAACACTCTTTCAGCATGCAGAGCTTGCCCCATGCAAAGATCAAGGCTGCCAAGTGTCCTGTCGACCCAATGTCTATCCATCCATTGTCGAACAGAATCATTCGAGTAAGTGTGGAGAGCATTTTTTCTTACTTTTTTTTTCTTTCCTGCCTACGGTAGACGAAATTCGAGGCGTCCTGCGTCAGCTCAGGAATAATACAGCCCCAGGTGAAGACGGCAACCCGGCGGAAGTATACAAAAGTGACATTGATGTCTTCGCAGCGTGGCTTCATCGTGTCTACAACGCTGTGTGGACATCCGAGACCATCCCGGATGACTGGAGCAAAGCAGTGTTACTACCCCTTTTCAAGAAGGGAGACAAGAAACTGTGCGCCAACTACAGAGGCATTAGCCTTCTCGATGTGGCTGCAAAAGCATTCGTCGTCCTTCTGCTGAAA
>NW_017806032.1:4028-7793 GCF_001891065.2 Hippocampus comes
TGCGGTCGGGTGTCCGACAAGGCTGCGCGCTCTCACCAAACTTGTTCAACTCTGCCATTGATCACATTCTCAACACTGCTCTCCATGGCTTTGAGGGTGTCAGAGTCGGCCGAGATGTCGCAGTGTCGGACCTGGCGTACGCAGATGATATCGCTCTACTTGGAAACACGTTCGAGGAAGCTGAAAACGTGCTGATGAAAATCCATCGAACAGCCCTGCCGGTTGGATTGCGCATCAATGCCTCTAAGACCAAGATCATGTCCTCCCTCACAAACTCAGCTGACCAACGGTCGCTGTTGGTGGAGGGCGTGACCCTGGAGAACGTCAATTCCTTCACGTATCTTGGTTCCTCTGTGGTTCCGTCGGGGCAAGGAGAAGCAGAAGTCGCTCATCGCATCGGGGCCGCCAGATCCGCCTTTGTGCAACTACAACGCCATCTGTGGGGTTGGTGCGAGATCTCGGCGGTGACAAAGGGGCGTATCTACCAGGCGATCGTGAGGACCATCCTGCTTTATGGCTGTGAGACCTGGCCTATGAGAGTGGCTGACCAGCGCAAGCTAGAAGTCTTCGACAACGATTGCCTCCGCCGTATTCTCCGCCGCCTCCGATCGGACCGGGTCCTCACTGCTGACCTTCGTCCCTTATCAGCGTTTCTCTTGCAATGCCGACTCCGTTGGTTCGGGCATGCGGCACGCCACCAGGAGGGCGAGTTGATCAGGGATGTTCTCCTTCCTGCTCCTCTGCCAGCCTGGCGCAAGAGGCGTGGTGGACAAGTCAAGACCTGGGCCACCACGATGAAAGAAGACCTTGTGTACCTTTCCGGCCCCCAGGTGGTGGGTCTGAGACGGTGGAACCAGGACTGGCTGAGGCTCTCGGGTGACCTGGCACAGGATCGGCGCGCTTGGGGCGCCCTGCGGGATGTCGTGCGTGCCAAGGAAGAAGCCGGTTCAACCCACCCAGGGTGAAGGCCGTTGCAAATAAAAACAAAGTAAAAAGGAGGTGAACTCACGTGGCGAGTAGAATGGCTTGCAGTTTAGAGACAGCGACTCCAGGTCCGGGCTGCAGTGTGCGTCGAGCTTCGTGACATCAGTGCACCATTCTTCGTTGATATAGAAGCAAATCCCACCACCTTTCGATTTCCCTGATAGCTCCGTGTCGCGGTCGGCTCGGAGTAGGCGGAAACTGGGTAGATGTAGCGCGGAATCCGGGTGGCGATCACTAAGCCAGGTTTCGGTGAAACAGAGTGCAGCAGAACGTGCAAAGGTTTTGTTGGTCTTTGTGAGGAGAAGTTCATCCATCTTGTTTGGCAGAGATCGTAGATTAGCAAGACGGATCGATGGGAGCGGGGTTCAAAATCCATGCTGCCAGAGCTTGACTAGCACGCCAGCTCGCTTCCGCCTCCTCCGACGGTGTTTCCATGCTCCGTCCAGCGCAGCCGCTCCGCTCGCGATTAGCTTCGAAAAACCTTGTGGATTTTCGTGTGCTGGTGAAAAAAGTCTGAGCGTAGACTCCCCAATGCTAAGCAACTTTTCCCTTGTGTAAGTAAGCCGAACGAAAATGACAAAAACAGGGATAATACGAGGGAGCGTGTAACCGAGGCTGCCATTCCTGTCGGCACCATGTGCAAATACAGCACCAAACACTTGGTTGCATTTTTCCATGGGAAAACTACAATATGTCGC
This sequence comes from Hippocampus comes, assembly GCF_001891065.2. Lineage (NCBI taxonomy): Eukaryota > Metazoa > Chordata > Actinopteri > Syngnathiformes > Syngnathidae > Hippocampus > Hippocampus comes. The sequence goes on from NW_017806032.1 coordinate 5,711, forward strand.
ATCATATATGACTAAAGTGCCTTGCCAGTCACAGTTACTGATAATGTAGTGGTAAACTAGCTGGCTTTCAATGGAGGCGGCGCTGGTTCAAAACCCGCTCAGTGATGTGTGAAAATAAAATTTCACACACTTGTGTTTTTGGGAAACCCCCTATAAGTTGCATCCTGGATGACCAAAGTGAACTGCCATTAAAGGTCACTGGTAGTGTAGCGGTAAAACTGCAGGCTTTCAGTGCAGTCGATGAGTTGCCATTCACAGTCACTGGTAGTTTAGTGGTAAATTCGCTGCCTTCCGATGCAGGCGGTGCGGGTTCAAAACCTGCTCAGTATCGTGTGAATATCAACTTTCAAACACTTAATTTTTTCTTTGGGAAAACCCCATTACTTTGTATCATATATGACGGAAAAGCCCTGCCGTTCGCAGTCACTGGTCGTCGAGTGGTAAACTCACAGGCTTTGGGGACAGTCAGAGTGAGATCAATTCCCGGTCAGTGACATGCAAATACGGCACCGAACACTTGGTTACCTTTTTCCATGGGAAAACCCCAATATGTGGCATCTTATATGACTCAAGTGCCTTGCCAGTCACAGTCACTGGTAGTGTAGTGGGAAACTAGCTTGCTTTTAATGCAGGCAGTGATGGTTCAAAACCCGCTCAGTGACGTGTGAAAAGGAAGAGGAAGTGGACGAAGAAGACAAGGAGATCGATGAAGGATCCAACCATGCTTACGTGGAGAAGCTGATGCACAACCTGCTGAAGGAGACCAAAGACAAAAGCAAAGCGTGGATGTGTCGACCGGCAGGAGACCACATGGAGCTGGCAGACAAAAAGGTTCTCACTTCATCCATACTCATGGCACACCCTGGACTAGAAAGTGTGCTGTGATGCAAAAGAATCACAGCACTCGATGAAAAATGATGAACATCAATTGACTAAGGACTTGTGTGAAGGAAACACACATATGTGTTTGTTTAATACTGAAACCCAGGAGCAAACCATGCTTTCCCAGCTGATTGATTTCAGCCTGAGCCAGGTTCTGTGGTCACGGTGATGCTTCCCGTCATGTCCTGGCATTCTGACCTAATTAAAGGCTGGTGTGAGTGTCGGTGGATCGCGACGATGGACCGCGGACGGCGGTGCGGGGTGTGAAATGTACAGGGTCCAACATTGACGGTGGACCAATGGACCTGGACCATGATGCATTGTGTTGGGCCACCCTAGGCATTCCAGATGTTGGCTTGGTAGGTCCAGTTCAAATTTTATTCATAAATATGTTGAAACTGTAGAATTCTTGCTTTTAAACAAAATATTGTATGATCTGAAAATTGTTCTGGAGTTGTGAGCACTTAGTTGAGGCAAGAAAACGGTGTGAAAAACAAATTGCACGAATGTCGGATCCTATACTATTTCACGGTACCCAGGACTATTACTTACGGCCACCTGGTAACACCAAGTTAAATGTGAATATTGTTAGGTTTATGCTGGTAATCTGACACAAAGAATACATCAGGATCAGGAAGACTCAGGAGGCAGGCATGGTTGTCTTTCTTGCAAGAGAGAGTGTGCTAAAACATGTCTCGGTTCACAATCTTGGAGCAACTCTCCAGCTGGCACTGCCATGTAAACTATGACAGGTGCCGGTGCAACTCTGAAGAGACCAAGTTTGTCTCCTTGCATTTATTGAAAGGATGTCAATAAATGCAGCCTGAGCCAGGTTCTGTGGTCTGAAGCCAATGGCAAGCCACTTACCCAAGTGTCCATCAAATGTGGCATATACCAAGGTGATGCACTCTCCCCACTGCTGTTCTGCATAGGACTGAACCCCCTAAGCCAAGTAATCACCAAGACAGGCTATGGATACCGCCTCAGAAATGGAGCTACGATCAGTCACCTCCTCTACATGGATGACATAAAGCTGTATGCGAAGAGCGAAAGGGACATGGACTCTCTGATCCACACAACCAGGATCTACAGCAGCGACATCGGGATGTCATTCGGGCTTGAGAAATGTAGTCGGATGGTGACTAAGAGAGGAAAGGTAGTCCGCACTGAAGGGGTCTCACTCCCTGAAGGAACAATAGCA
>NW_017806032.1:9687-9840 GCF_001891065.2 Hippocampus comes
AGATGGTATTACCCAAGCAAAGTTCTGCTTGCAACTGTTGTTGCGAGTTGCCATTCGTTCTACAAAAGCATAAGTCAAACGCCATCATGTCTTGTGTCGTTATTACACAAACAAAAATCTCTTAACTGTTACTCATGTAAGAGCCTCAATCTG
>NW_017806032.1:9941-11360 GCF_001891065.2 Hippocampus comes
ACAACGAACTCAGACGCGTTTTCGATCAATGGTGTCAACTAATATCCGGATTAATTTTAGGCAATTTTTCCTCAATTCTCCAGAGACATTTTCATTAAAATTTGAAAATCCGTAATTCTGGGAAAATCTGGAGGACTTTCGTCTCTGTAATATCTCACTCAAGGAAAATAGTGCCTCACCAATCATGAATCTTTCCGATATTGAGGTAGGGATATTGAAGGAGACGTGGCTGATCCAAGCTTTTTGAGCAAAGAAAACTTTATTCACAAGCAAGTAAGCAAGTAATACACAGTATCAAACAACAATTCAAACAGCCCCATCACACATTTCATGACAAAATGGAAAATGTCCATTTTATTCATAATCGCCTCCAATAAAATACGATCAAACACGTGGGGTGCTGCACAGTAAAGAACGGGACAGTTTAAAAATAAAACACAAAAAAAAGGAAACTAAACATGAACTAAATCAACCAACTAAAGCTCTGAAAATGAGTTCAAACAAATTTCATTGAAAAACCACAACTCAGTACCAAATATATATATTAGAGCTGTCAAACAATCAAAATATTTAGTTGAATTAAAATGTCATAATTAACTCAAAATGTATGTAACTCACGCATTTTTTTTATCGTTTCTGAATTTCCTTGAATATTTTTTGTCCTATTTTTTTCCCGTTTTAATGCTCTCATCAACATTGACATGGATCAGTTTTCTATGTGCAAAATCCAAATATTTACTGAAACAACGATTTTCAATTTTTATTTGAACATTTTTCACTTGGAACAGTTATCCACACATAATCTCTCACACAATATGACTGTCTATCAACAACAGTGAAAAAAATATTTTGCCACACAACAGCTCCTTTCACAGCTTTTAATGGAGTCAAAACAGAGCAATATAAAATTATAAAGTGCACAGCTAAGGTAAACTAGTACTCAGCCTATAGTGGATTTAAGCTATGGTTGCATATTTCGTTTTTCTCAAGTTTGCTTTGAGCACAGAAGTCAGGCTATGTTGATTCTGTTGGTCCTTCTTGCTCGGAAGTCTCTCTATGGTTTTGTGGAGACATCATTTCGGATGACTACACTTGGTTCGAGGCACGCACAACACTGGAGACGTTTTATTTTCAGGATGGTCGCTATGACGGCACCGCTTAACTCTCGACGTGCCTCAGCGCACCGTCACTGTCAGACAAACACAGAGAAGCTCCACCCGCTTTATTTATATGGACACGGAGCACTGTAACCTTCCACACAAAATAGTTCCAAACAAGTAACAATCGTGTCAGTGGCATGCATCGTATTCGACAGGCTACCTGCTCTTTATTCACCAGAGACTCATAAACCTAGTCTCTTATTTCTCTCTCGAAGCAGTGTCTTCTCCGCTACGTACAATCTCTGTACACAGCTTGTAA
>NW_017806032.1:14842-17783 GCF_001891065.2 Hippocampus comes
TGTACCTGTGGGTAAAAAACAAAAAAAAAAACCAAAAAAAAAAAAAAAAAGGACGTTGCGCTTCTCTCACAGAAGCTTCGTCAGCGGTAGACAACTCTGAAGTCTCTGTGAAGACTCTGGGAAATTGCTCTGCGCGAAAAAGCTGAGCGTGGCCTATATGAGGACTGGGTGGGGATGGTTAGTCACGCCCCTACAGTGAAAAGGCCCATTGATTTCTAAATTCCCCATCGTTGGGTCTTGATTAGGCCTATTGTTTGGGCTAGGGCTGAATAGCTCCTTTCAGTTAGCATAGACATGCTTTTCAGGAACTTTTAAGGACTTTGATGGATTTCTGGGTGATGATTGATCAAAAAACGTGAGTACATTGTAAGATGGCAAAATAAAGTACAACCGAAATCAGTTTTGCTTCCGTTGCCTTTTTCAAAACGTCTTTTTAGCGTGTATCCGTATGTCTTAGCATGCTACTGTATGCTTCAAGCTAACGTGTTTTTAGCGTGCGTGCATGTATGCCGTATGTTTAAGCTGGCGTATGTTTTACCATGCCTGGCTGCGCCCAATAATACAGCGCGTTTTGTGTATGTGTCAAATTCAGAAATAGCACCCGTTACTGAGACTGCGCCCAACAATACGGTGCGCCATATGGTCGTGAAAATACGCTACGTGAGAGAGGTGGAGGACATGATGACTGTGGTTAGGTGTGCTTGTGTTTCCGGTGTGACGGAGGAATTCAAGGTGGAGGTGGGACTCCACCAGGGGTCAGCTCTGAGCCACTGGTGGTAGCAGAGGTAGCAGAGAGGAAGATGTTGAGGTTCTCTTTGGAAGTGAACAGGTTGGATACGATCAGGAATGAGTACATCAAAGGGACAACTCATGTGAGAGGTTTTGGAGAGAAAGTCAGAGAGGCCAGACTGATGTGGTTTGGACATGTCCAGAGGAGAGAGAGTGAATATATTGGGAGAAGGATGCTGAGTCTTGAACTGCTAGGCAGGAGGCTGAGAGGAAGACCAAAGAGGAGGTTTATGGATGTTGCGAAAGAGGACATTAAGGTAGCTGGTGTGAGAGGATGCACAAAACAGGGTTAGATGGAGGCAACTGATTCGCTGTGGCGACCCCTGAAGGGAAAAGCCAAAAGGAAAAAAGAACAAGAGGTGACGTTGACGCACACGGCCCTCTTTTTTTCCAAAGGTCCTCCTCGTACTCTGCTGTACCTCTTGCATACATTTCACATGAAAATTATGAAATTAAATTGCCGGCTCAGTTAAGCACTGCGGTCAGATCAGCCTCCACTCGCAAAGTTGAAGTTAAGACAGCCACCACAGCTATTTTAATCCTGAGCATTATGGTTATCTGTTGCCAGCGAGCAGCGTTAGCCATCAAATCAATCAATCATCAAATCAAAGCTCTCCAACGAATGCATGCATGTCAGCGGTTTGGATTTAAAAGAATGTAACAAAATAATTTCTCAGCTGTCAGACAACCATGAGTTCACTCAGGGAGGATGAACACTTTCAGAATAGCACCAAGAAGCGTTCTGAAGTTTAGATAAAAAAAGGTCAATGTTAACTTTCCATCAATGACAAAAATTTCACCTGATTTATAAAAAATAAATCATTCAAATTTCAATTTTAGTTATCCCGCAACCAGATCAAGTCTAATGCATCGTTGGATACCTGGGCCACCCCAGGTATCCAACCAGACTACTGTCATCCAAATTTGATGTTCCCTTTCAAAATAAACATTCAAGGCAATGGCGAGTGATGAAAAAAGCGGAAGGGGCGTGGCCTGGCCGGGGGCGTGGCCTGGACGGGGCGTGGTTACTTACAAAAGTGGCACTAAACATGCTGAAGATGAAGTGTTTTCAATTTACATTTTTTCCGTTAAAGTTTTTATTTGAAACTTTAACGGAAAAAAAATCCCAAGATTGTTCACTATTCTTTCAAGTGAAAATTTGTGCAATTTTGCTTATGCATTCCTAGTTCATGGCCAAAAGACATTTTTCCGTACACAGGAACAGTAATCCCTTGCTACAACGCGGTTCACCTTCCCCGGCTTCGCTGTTTCACAGATTTTTTTTGTGCAGTTTTTTCAATGCTTGTTTTAAAACAGTGAATTGTGTTCTGCATCCTGATTGGCTGAGGGACTGACCAACGTGAACAGTCTCCGCACCTCGTCTCTGCACAGCTTGCCAAATTTACCTTTGCAAATTTTTGGTCTTTGGTTTCATTGTATCAGTGGCGGATGGTGGTCTGTCGAGGAGGAGAAGCTTCATTTCGGCCGACATCATAAAATGTGTCCGTTTATTGATACGTGAATTCTACTCTCTGTTCCTTTTCAAAAAATTGAAAAGGATGCCTTCACCATGAGATCGGTGATTGGCTCATTTTGCTGTCAGTCAAAAAGAGATTCAGCCTCAGACAGATCATCCAATCATCATCCAGAAAAGCTGAGATTCCGCCCACTGTCCATAGACTCCCAGAGAGGCTGAGCGTCCAATAGGCGGGACAAAAACCAGCATTTTTCCAATGACTTGTCTCGTTTCAATGCATTGGGACAACCTACACTTAACTGTCGAGACGCCCAGTGTCCGCAAGGCCAACGCTCAGCGTCCACACAGTTTAAAGCACAGTGAAGCTGCAGGAACGAATGAGAAGAGAGTCACGTCGTAACCATTAACAAGAAGCTGATTCGGAACAAAAGTTGAGCGCGTTCTAGCGCATATTTAGTCAATGACATGTCCACACAATTGTCCGTACACACATATTTGATCACTTACTTTTTGACATTTTAGGGGAAGCTGAGCTTCCCTTGCAGTCTGAGAGCAATCGCCTCTGCATTGGATACATAGTTCAGTGTTGTATAATAACTAAAAAATAAAGCTGACTAACAAGTACAGCACATTTGAAATTTCGTCCCTCTCACATTTTTTTGCTTTTTTTTTTTT
>NW_017806032.1:20616-28847 GCF_001891065.2 Hippocampus comes
TGCCCAGCTTCCATTCTCGCCATGATCTTAGCTTTCAGGTCAGTTGCTGCCTCGCTCAGCATTTCATTCATTGGGGCTGACCTCCCAATCTCATCATCTGCATTCATTGGGGCTTGCCTCCCAATCTCTGGTATGACCTCCTCCTCTGATCTGGCAGCCTGGGGCCCTTCACCATGGAACCTGCGTTGTACCTCATCAATCTCAAGTTGTGACAGCAGTTGCCATTTGTGGATGGTGGAACACTGAGCTACTAGTTGTTTCGTGGTCAACCGTGACTGTGGGTTTCGAAGTAACCATTTAGCCCACATTCTCTGCATGTAACCCCTCTCACTAGGGTTCCTTGAGTAGTAGCATTCCAACAGAGCCATGTTATCGCATCTTGCCCATCTCCGCTTTGTTCCAGTAGCCCATTTTTCATCACGGTGCTCTGGTTCCCCAGCACCTGACACAGACCTTGTTTGGCCGGGCGACGTCTGAGCCGGCATGTCATTCGTTTTATTGTCTCTCATCATTGTATAAGGTGAAGGATCTTGCCCAAGGACCCACACTGGATGGTGTTATGTGCTCATTTTTGCCCCAAGCGGGATTCGAACCCCCGTCTTCCGTACTCCAAACCAATGCCTTACCAACTGAGCTATCCAGCCGCTAAATCAAATAAATAAATATATATCTATATATATAATACATACACACACACTAGGCTAATATTGGACCTTACAGTTGTACATTTTTCAAGTCGGAACAATGTTTTTAAAATACTGGACCTCCTTGTTGGATATGACCCTTTACACTTGTATGAAGTTGCTTGAAGTGAGTTGGGCACATATCATTGTAGTGAGAGGTCCCTGGGAGTCAGGAGCCTTGTGCAACAGTTCAGAAACTTTTTATGTGACTTCCATTCTTCCATTTTTGAGCTGTTTCGACTGTGACATTTTTTTATATCAGTGCTTTTTCTTGTTGTTGGCCCCGGTGAATTGGCACCTCCCTTTATTTTCTCCTTTATTTCCACGTTTCATCCTTTTTCTGTCAAAATATTCATTTTGACAGCATTTTAATCACAATATACAGTATATCGAGATCTATCCATATATATAGATAGATCGATAGATATCTCACATCACTCAACGTGAAATGCATCCCGCAGAGGAAATGGAGAGGGAGGAGAACAGGCGATAAAGTAAATCGAGTAAGAAGATTAAATTAGACAGATTTGGATCCTGGATTCCTTCTTTATTAACGTTCTAACCAATGCATGAACTCACGCTTGTTAGAAAATGGCACTCGTTTGTTTACTTTCAAACTTGATTTCCGATAACCGATGCGAGTGTTGTCAAACACGCTGTGAATTTGGGATTACAATTCAAGCATCCTGGGACACTCATGCTGCTCATTGGAGGCTTCGGTCATGTTCCTCTGTTGACTGTGCAACAAAAAGGGGGAACAAATCTGGATCTCCTTTATTCCAAAAGTCAATATGAAAGAGTCATTTATCATTAAAAAAATGTATTATTATTATTATTATTGTTATTTTTTATGTTGTTGTAATGAAATTGTCCGTGTATTTCTTATACCGGTAGTTTGTTTTATGTTTGATTTCCAAGTTACACATTGTTCCAGTTGTGCTTGTTGAAGTGCTGTAAAATAAAATGGAGTTGAGTAGGGAGTTTGAGGTTTATTAATGTATCCCACTTTATGACAAATGCAACGTGCCTATGATGAGCCAATTGAGCTCAGACTCTAAGCAGACAGTGGACAAACTCAGGTAGCACTGCCCTCGGCCATCATTTAAAGCTGACCAATCAGCCGTAGCATCTGATGGCTGCTCCTGATGTTGAACAACCTCAATAGGGAAATGGGACGACAACTGATTTCAGTCAATACCCTATCCCCACCTAAGGCATACGTCGGTTGTGGGCACCAGGGGACTAGGATCATCATTTCGTTAAATTTAGCTATGCCAGAGTCTGCAAATGTTTGTTGAGATTAATTAGATTTTGAATTCTCATCAATGGTTTATACATGTGTCTACAATATACAATAGAATTGTAACCTCTGGAAAGGGAGTTAGTCAAATGCCCCAACGGTAATTTGCAGGTAGTTAAAAATCTTTTCTTTTTTAGTTTAAAAATGGTCATCTCTTTATACTTGTGTGGCATTGACACAATAGACACATCTGGTTTGTTATGGAAATTTGAAATTAAAAATCACATCAAATTCAGTTATTTAAATTGCATGTAGTTTAATGCTGGTGGGATCGGATGCTGCTATCTTCCACAAAACATGAAATGAGCAATCCTATTGCAGTACTGTTTGAATAAGCATATACATACCTCCGAGGGGAACCAATGTGACTGATTTCAACAACTTCATCAATCAACGAGAAAAGAAAATATGAGGTGGGGCTGTCTCATATAACGGCAGTGGCATCACAAAAGCTCTATGGATTAAAAATAAGACAATAGAAAATATCCACAAGCTTCACAGTAGATGCCAACTTCTTTTGTTGTCTCTTGTAGATGTTCAATTTGTATATTTTTTTTTTCCAGCAGGTTTTTCCTTATGTGTTTATCCATCCATCCATTTTCTGACCCGCTTTATCCTCACAATTAAGGGTTGTAGGGCGTGCTGCAGCCTATCCCAGCTGTCTTTGGGCAGTAGGCGGGGGACCCCTTGAACCGGTTGCCAGCCAATCGCAGGGCACCCAGAGATGAACAACCATCCGCGCTCACACTCACACCTAGGGACAATTTAGAGTGTTCAATCAGCCTGCCATGCATATTTTTGGAATGTGGGAGGAAACCGGAGTAACCGGAGAAAACCCACGCATCCAATGTAGAAATAGCTAAAATAGTATAAAAACAAGAAATCATTTTGGATAGATTAGACTACATATGTAAAAGTCAAGGCCCGCGGGCCACATCCGGCCTGTGAGAAGGTTTTCTCCGGTCCCTGGGATGATATTGATTTATTGTTTGAACTGGCCTGCAGCAAGCCGGCAGGCCGAAAATCTTTTACAGGAACCAATACTACATTTCCCACAATGCAACGGTGATGCGCCAAGCAGTCAGCCGCTTCATTTCAATATTTATTGGTGCAGCAGTCATTAGCGTAACAGTAAAGTTGACTTTCAGATACCCATCAAAAATGGCAAAACGCAAGGTGGACACCGAGAACCGGGGTTTCTAACAAGGTGGGAGTCGGACTAAATGTTCATGGAGGTAGCTGGAAAACCTGTGTGTCTTCTGTGAGGCGGTATTGAAAGAGTATAATCTGAGACGACATCATGAAACGAAACACGTGGACAAAAACAAGAATATGGACATGGAACAAAGGCTACAGAAGGTTGAGGAATAAAAGCGAAGCCTCAAATCTCAACAGGCTCTGTTCAAAAAAGCCAAATCACAAAGCCAGCCGGCTGTCAAGGCCAGTTTTATTTTGGCAAAACAGATCGCAAAATCAGCCCGGCCATTTACGGAGGGGGATTTCATCAAAATACTCTTTGCTGAACATTTGTGACGAAGTTTGCCCAGAAAAAAAAGCAACTCTTTTTAAACGTGAGCATGAGCAGAAACACCATTGCCGAGCGAGTAGAGCAGTTGGCCATTCATCAAACAGAGCAGCTTGTGAAAAAGGGAAAAGATGTCATCGCGCATATTCCTTGGCTGTGGATGAGAACGTTGACGTTGCCCAGTTGTCAATTTTCATCCGCGGAGTGGACTCCAGCTAAGTGTGACAGAGGAGTTTTTGGCTTTACATGCTATGCATGACACAACTACAGTGCATGAAAAATATACGGCAGTGGGTGCTGCACAGTTTGCCCGTTTCCTCGCCGACACAATGGCCCAGCTGCGCATCCAGGCTGCTCAAACGTTGTCGATGTTTGGCATGGCGTGAACAACTATTGTCTTTGATGAAGCTGAACAAAACATCACACAGAAGTTGACTTACTGCTGAACACCTTCACTCAATTTTGGGGATTTCCTCAGCTCAGAGCCTGGCCCCAAATATTGATGAACTTGTAGAAAAGATGAGACACCACCAAGTATCATCCTCAGCCTCAAAGAAGAGAACATTGCTGTGCAATCACATATTCAGAGTTTTTACTCAGTTCAAGTTTCAAAATTTAAGTTTAATATTTGTTTTCAGTGTACGTTACTTCTCCTTGAAGAAAGTGTTGCTTTTGGTTATTGGATTTTTGCACTTTATTTTATTGTATCTCAATCCAATTATATTTTTAAAATAGTTTATTTCAGTGAATGATGGCTGTTATTTTTTTTCTTTGAAGTAAATTTAGCCCACTTTTGCGGAAAGAGAAAACATGGGCTATTGATGGTGCCTTGAACATTGCCGTCTTCTTTCATTAAATGTTCATTTTATGGGGATTTTTATAAAAAGGAAACGTATCTTTCGTGCCTGTTGAAAATTAATGTGCTACCAAAATCAGAGCCTCAAAATAATCGGGTCTCAGCAGATTTTTCTGGGCAAAAGCCAAGTCCGTTGCTTGAGTTGCAGTAAGAAAATAAAGAGAAGTGACATCGTCCACATTTGAACATCGATGACAAGTACACAGATTTGGTTAACACACATCACTGGAACTCAGATACATGTAATGAAGCCTCAGTGAGAATTGAACTCACGACCCCTGGTTTACGAGACCAGTGCTCTAACCACTGAGCTAGGAGGCCTTGCAGACTCATCGGCCGATTGCAATTTTGTTAACCTGCTCCCAAAATCACAGCCTCAAAACAGTCTGCTCTCACCAGATTTTTCTGGGAAAAGCCAAATCCATTGCTTGACTTGCAGTAGAAAGTTAAAGAGAAAGTGATGTTCTTCACGATTGAAGGATACTGACAAGTACACAGACTTACTTGACACAGATGACAGAAACTCAGTTCTGTACATGTAATGAGGCCTCAGTGAGAATTGAACTCACAACCCCTGGTTTACAAGACCTGTGCTGTAATCACTGAGATATGAGGCCTGATAGGCTCATTGGCCATTAGCATTTTTTAACGTGCTACAAAAATTACAGCCTCAAAATAGTCAGGTCCTCAGCAGATTGTTTTTTCCGGGAAAAGCCAAATCCGTTGCTTGTCTTGTAGTAGAAAGTTATGTTCGCATTTGAAGGATACTGACAAGTACACAGATTTCCTTGACACAGATGACAGGAACTCACTTACATGTGATGAGGCCTCAGTGAGAGTTGAACTCATTACCCCTAGTTTACAAGACTAGTGCTCTAACCACTGAGCTATGAGGCCTTGGACGCTAGCTGGACGTTACCGTTTTTGTTAATGTGCTACCAAAATCAGAGCCTCAAAATAGTCGGGTCTCAGCAGATTTTTCTGGGAAAAGCCAAGTCCGTTGCTTGACTTGCAGTAGAAACTGATGTTTACGTTTGAAGGATACTGACAAGTATACAGATTTGCTTGACACAGATTACAGGAACTCACTGAGATGTGATAAGGCCTCAGTGAGACTTGAACTCACGACCCCTGGTTCACTAGACCAGTGCTCTAACCACTGAGCGATGAGGTCTTGGATGCTCGCTGACCGTTAGCATTTTTGTTAACATGCTATCAAAATCATAGTCTCAAAACAGTCTGGTCCTCAGCAGATTTTTCTGGGAAAAGCCAAGTCCGTTGCTTGACTTGCAGTAGAAAAGAAAGTGATGTTCTCCACATTTGAAGGATACTGACAATTCCACAGACTTGTTGGACACACATGACAGTAACTCAGTTATATGCGATGGGCCTTAGTGAGAATTGAATTCACGACCGCTGGTTTCCAAGACCAGTGCTTTAACCACTGAGCTATGAGGCCTTGCAGGCTAAGTGGCCGTTAACATATTTGGTAACGTGCTCCCAAAATCAGAGCCTCTAAACAGTCGGGTCTCAGCAGACTTTTCCAGGAAAAGCCAAGTCCGTTGCTTGACTTGCAGTAGAAAAATGAAGAGAAAGGACATTCGAACATCGATGACAAGTAAACAGATTTGCTTGACACAGATGACAGGAACTCAGTTATATGTGATGAGGCCGCAGGGGGAATTGAACTCACAATCCGTGGTTTACTCGACCAGTGCTCTAACCACTGAGCTACGAGGCCTTGTGGGATCATCGGCCGTGAACATTTTTGTTAACGTGCTACCAAAATCAGAGCCTCGGTCTGGTCTCAGCAGACTTTTCCAGGAAAAGCCAAGTCCATTGCTTGACTTGCAGTGGAAAAGAGAGTGATGTTCTCAACGTTTGAAGGATACTGAGAAGTACACAGACAACAGGAACTCAGTTACATGCGATGAAGCCTCAGTGAGAACTGAACTCACGACCGCTGGTTTACAAGCCCAGTGCTCGAACCACTGAGCTATGAGGCCTTGCAGGCTGATTGGCCGTGAACATTTTTGGTAACGTGCTACCAAAATCAGAGCCTCAAAATAGTCAGGTCTCAGCAGACTTTTAGAGGAAATGCCAATTCCGTTGCTTGACTTGCAGTAGAAAGTGATGTTTATGTTTGAAGGATACTGACAAGTGCACATATTTGCTTGACAGAGATGACAGGAACTCACTGAGATGTGGTAAGGCCTCAGTGAGACTTGAACTCACGACCGCTGGTTTACTAGACCAGCACTCTAACCACTGAGCTATGAGGCCTTGGATGCTAGTTGCCCCTTATCATTTTTGTTAACATGCCATCAAAATTATAGCCTCAAACCAGTCTGGTTCTCAGCAGATTTGTCCAGGAAAAGCCAAGTCCATTGCAGTCGAAAAATAAAGAGAAGTGATGTTTTCCACATTTGAAGGATACTGACAAGTACACAGACAACAGGATCTCACTTAGATGTGATGAGGCTTCAGTGAGAATTGAACTCACGACCCTTGGTTTACAAGACCAGTGCTCTTTCCACTGAGCTATGACACCTTGTACGGTAGCTGGACGTTACCATTTTTGTTAATGTGCTACCAAAATCAGAGCCTCAGTCAGGTCTCCGCAGACTTTTCCAGGAAAAGCCAAGTCCGTTGCTTGACTTGCAATAGAAAGTGATGTTCACGTTTAAAGGATACTGACAAGTACACAGATGACAGGAACTCACTTAGATGTGATGAGGCCTCAGTGAGAATTGAACTCACGGCACCTGGTGTATTAGACCAGTGCGCTAACCACTGAGCTATGAGGCCTTGGATGCTAGGTGGCCGTTAGCATTTTTGTTAACATGCTATCAAAATCATAGCCTCAAAACATACGGGTCCTCAGCGGGTTTGTCTGGCAAAAGCCAAGTCCATTGCAGTCGAAAAATAAAGAAAAGTGATGTTCTCCACATTTGAAGGACACTGACAAGTACACAGACAACATGAACTCACGGAGATGTGATGTGGTTTCAGTGAGAATTGAACTCACAAACCTGGGTTTACTAGACCAGTGCTCTAACCACTGAGCTATGAGGCCTTTTAGGCTTGCTAGCCATTAGCATTTTTGTTAACATGCTATCAAAATCACAGCCTCAAACCAGTCTGGTCCTCAGCGGATTTGTCCGGGAAAAGCCAAGTCCATTGCATTCGAAAAAGACAAGAAGTGATGTACTCCACATTTGAAGGATACTGACAAGTACACAGTCAACAAGAACTCACTTAAATTTGATAAGGCCTCAGTCGTAGAAAGGGTTCTGTCAGTCGTCATCTGTACCTGTGGGTAAAAAACAAAAAACAAAAAAGGACGTTTCGCTTCTCTCACAGAAGCTTCGTCAGCGGTAGACAACCCTGAAGTCTCCGTGAAGACTCCGGGAAATTGCTCTGCGCTAAAAAGCTGAGCGTGGCCTATTTGAGGACTGGGTGGGGATGGTTAGTCATGCCCCTATGGTGAAGAGGCCCATTGGTTTCTAAATTCCCTATCGTTGGGTCTTGATTAGGCTTATTGTTTGGGCTAGGGCTGAATAGCTACTTTCAGTTAGCCTGATCAGCATGTCTATGTCCCTTGGTGGTCAACAAGTTATTGTAAATAGGAGACAGGTTAAATCTGATACCTCCTTCACGGTTCAGAGAGGGTGAAAATTTTTTCACAAAAATCGCTTCCTTTACTCCCCTTTCAAACCATCTCTTTTCTGTTCCTAGGATTTTTACTTGTTCATCTTCAATTGTGTGGTTTGTTTCTTTTAAGTGTGCGTATACTGCACTTTTGTTATCATTGTTTTTCCATTTGTGTTGATAAAGTCTTTTCTTGAGTGTTTGTTTGGTTTCTCC
>NW_017806032.1:29621-35435 GCF_001891065.2 Hippocampus comes
CACTTGTGCCGTTAACATTTTTGTTAACGTCCAACCACAATCACAGCCTCAACAGGTCCTCAGCAGATTTGTCCGGGAAAAGCCAAGTCCTTTGCTTGACTTGCAGTAGAAAGTGATGCTCACGTTTGAAGGATACCGACAAGTACACAGATTTGCTTGACACAGAAGACAGGAACTCACTTCGATGTGATGAGGCCTCAGTGAGAATTGAACTCACAAACCTGGGTTTGCTAGACCAGTGCTCTAACCACTGAGCTATGAGGCCTTGTAGGTTTGCTAGCCATCAGCATTTTTGTTAACATGCTATCAAAATCAGAGCCTCAAACCAGTCTGGTCCTCAGCGGATTTGTCCTGGAAAAGCCAAGTCCATTGCATTCGAAAAATAAAGAGAAGTGATGTACTCCACATTTGAAGGACACTGACAAGTACACAGTCAAGAGGAACTCACTTAAATGTGGTAAGGCCTCAGTGAGAATTGAACTCATGACCCTTGGTTTACAAGACCAGTGCTCTTACCACTGAGCTATGACACCTTGTATGCGAGCTGGACATTACCATTTTTTTTAATGTGCTACCAAAATCAGAGCAAAACAGTCAGGTCTCCGCAGACTTTTCCAGGAAAAGCCAAGTCCGTTGCTTGACTTGCAATAGAAAGTGATGTTCACGTTTAAAGGATACTGACAAGTACACAGACAACATGAACTCACGGAGATGTGACGAGGCCTCAGTGAGAATTGAACTCACGGCGCCTGGTGTACTAAACCAGTGCGCTAACCACTGAGCTATGAGGCCTTGGATGCTAGGTGGCCGTTAGCATTTTTGTTAACGTGCCATCAAAATCAGAGCCTCTATCGGGTCCTCAGCGGGTTTGTCTGGAAAAAGCCAAGTCCATTGCAGTCGAACAATAAAGAAAAGTGATGTTCTCCACATTTGAAGGATACTGACAAGTACACAGACAACATGAACTCACGGAGATGTGACGAGGCCTCAGTGAGAATTGAACTCACAAACCTGGGTTTGCTAGACCAGTGCTCTAACCACTGAGCTATGAGGCCTTGTAGGTTTGCTAGCCATCAGCATTTTTGTTAACATGCTATCAAAATCAGAGCCTCAAACCAGTCTGGTCCTCAGCGGATTTGTCCTGGAAAAGCCAAGTCCATTGCATTCGAAAAATAAAGAGAAGTGATGTACTCCACATTTGAAGGACACTGACAAGTACACAGTCAAGAGGAACTCACTTAAATGTGGTAAGGCCTCAGTGAGAATTGAACTCACGACCCCTGGTTTACAAGACCAGTGCTCTTACCACTGAGCTATGAGGCCTTGCAGACACTTGTGCCGTTAACATTTTTGTTAACGTGCAACCACAATCACAGCCTCAACAGGTCCTCAGCAGATTTGTCCGGGAAAAGCCAAGTCCTTTGCTTGACTTGCAGTAGAAAGTGATGCTCACGTTTGAAGGATACCGACAAGTACACAGATTTGCTTGACACAGAAGACAGGAACTCACTTCGATGTGATGAGGCCTCAGTGAGAATTGAACTCACGACCACTGGTTTACTAGACCAGTGCTCGAACCACTGAGCTATGAGGCCTTGGACGCTCGCTCGACGTTACCATTTTTGTTAATGTGCTACCAAAATCAGAGCCTCAAAATAGTCGGGTCTCAGCAGATTTTTCTGGGAAAAGCCAAGTCCGTTGCTTGACTTGCAGAAGAAAAGAGAGTGACGTTCTCCACGCTTGAAGGATACTGACAAGTACACAGACTTGCTTGACACAGATGACAGAAACTCAGTTACATGTGATGAAGCCTCAGTGAGAACTGAACTCACATCCCCTGTTTTACAAGACCAGTGCTCTAATCACTGAGATATGAGGCCTGACAGGCTCATCGGCCGTTAGCATTTTTGTTCACGTGCTACCAAAATCACAGCCTCAATGGTACCAGGAGTGAATACCAAGTCGTGCAGCATTTTTTTTCAAGATGGAGACGCTAAGGCCACCAGAAAGACTCAAACTCGTCGATAATGTGGATGCTAACTGGCGGTCTTTTAAGCAGCAGTTCGAGCTATACCATAGCTGCTTTGGGATTGTAGGCAAGCTCCCACGCCAGGAAGATTGCGCTTCTACTCACTGTCGCTGGCCCTCAACCCACTGAAGTCTTCAACACTTTTGAATTTGATCAAGCTGACGACATCAAGGACTATACTAAAGTCATTGGAAAGTTTGATGCTCATTGCTCGCCGCAGAAGAACACCGTATATGAAAGGTACGTGTTTCGGTCACGTGTGCAGCAGCAGGAGGAAACTTTTGATAGCTTTATCACGGATTTGAAGCTGAAAGCCCAGTCATGTGAGTTTGGTGATCTTAAGGACTCAATGATTCGTGACCAAATCGTGTATGGTATATACGAGAAGAGGACGAGAGAAAGGCTACTTAGAGAGGCTAAGCTCACTTTGGAGGAGGCAGAAAGGATGTGTCATGCTACAGAGCTAGCTCAACACCACGCCAAGACCTTCGATGAGTCAAGTCCTCAAGATGGTGCCAAGATAGCAGTTGTCAAAAACAAAACTAAGAGAAATGTGAGGCAAGACAAAAGCTCAGAAAATACATTTTCATGCAAACGTTGTGGTTCTAAACATGAGCCCAGGCAGTGCCCTGCTTATGGCAAGAAGTGTGCAAAATGTAATGGAAAAAATCATTTTGCCAAGCAATGTCTATCAAAACCAAAATCTGAATCTGTGAGACGAGTTGAAGAAACTGATTTAGAGGAGACATTTTTTGTAGGCATGGTGCATCGTGACACGGACAATGTAGAAAATGACACATGCAAAGAAAATGAAGATGCATGGATAGTGTCCCTACCAATTAACGGAGCACAAGTGGCACTTAGGATTGACACCGGGGCTCAAGCAAATCTCATCAGCGTGGCGGAAATAGATGCCATGAAGGAAAAGCCCAAGATTATCAACAAGAAAGTGCTACTGAAAGACTACAATAGCCTCAGTGAGAACTGAACTCACATCCCCTGTTTTACAAGACCAGTGCTCTAATCACTGAGATATGAGGCCTGACAGGCTCATCGGCCGTTAGCATTTTTGTTCACGTGCTACCAAAATCACAGCCTCAAAACAGGTCCTCTGCAGATTTGTCCGGGAAAAGCCAAGTCCGTTGCTTGAAGAGGATGCGACACCAGTGATTCATGCACCTCGAAGAGTTCCGGCACCACTCCGAGAAAAGCTTAAAAAGGAGCTGGACAAGATGTGTCAACTTGAAGTCATCACTAAAGTAGAAGAGCCGACTGAGTGGGTCAACTCGATGGTTTGTGTGGACAAAGGGAATAAAAACAAAGATCTGAGAATATGCATGGACCCTGGTGACTTAAACCAAAACATCAAACGCGAGCATTACCAGATTCCGAAACGAGAGGAGATTGTGAGTGAAATGGGCGGAGCCATGTACTTCTCAAAGCTTGATGCAGCACAAGGGTTCTGGCAAATAAAGCTCGAAGAGAAAAGCTCAAAATACTGCACATTTAATACTCCGTTTGGCAGGTATAGGTTCTTGAGAATGCCATTTGGAATAATCTCAGCGTCAGAGATATTTCACAGAGCCATGGACAATATGCTAGAAGGACTTGAAGGGGTTCGCTGTTATGTGGATGATGTTGCCATATGGGGCACAACCTTACAGGAACACAATGAAAGACTGGCAAAAGTGCTACAAAGAGTACGTGAAGATGGATTGAAACTGAATCGTGCGAAATGTCAGTTTGGTGTCCAGGAGATAACGTTTCTGGGGGATAAGTTGTCCAACAGAGGTATTCAACCAGATGAAAAGAAGATAAAAGCCATCCTCAGCATGCCTCGCCCCACAGACAAAAAGGGTGTACTAAGAGTCATGGGAATGATTAACTTCATTGGAAAGTTTATTCCGAATCTGTCAGTGAAAACATCAGCCATGAGAGAGCTACTTCATGAGGCTACAGAGTTTAAATGGACGAGTCGACATGAGCAAGAGTGGAATGTTTTGAAAACTACGCTCACGACTGCGCCAGTTTTGGCGTACTATGACTCAACAAAAAGACTGAAAATCTCGACAGATGCGTCCAAAGACGGTCTTGGAGCTGTCTTACTACAAGCAGAAGGTGAAAATTGGAAACCTGTAGCCTATGCTTCTCGATCCATGACAAGAACTGAAACAAAATACGCACAAATTGAGAAAGAATGTTTGGGATTGGCTTATGGACTGGACATTTTCCATTGTTATGTGTATGGCCTTCCAACATTCACAGTTGAGACAGATCACCGCCCATTAATATCCATCATCAAGAAGAATTTAAGCAAGATGTCGCCAAGAATCCAGCGCCTCATCATGAAAATGCAGAGGTATGATTTTGAATTAATTTACACACCAGGCAAACATCTAGTGTTAGCAGATGCACTATCAAGAGCACCAGAGCTACACCGCACAAGCTCCACTGAAAGTGAGGTCGAGGCTCATGTAAACCTCATAGTGATGTCCCTGCCGGTCTCAGATTCAAAATCGAAACAAATAAGGGAGGAAACGACGAAAGACACAGAAATGCAGATGGTGATGACACATATGAGAGAAGGCTGGCCGAGAGGATCATTAACAAAGTATTACCACATCAGGTCAGAGCTCAGTGTTACAAATGGACTATTACTGAGAGACAAAAGGATTGTCATTCCGCACAGTATGAGAACAGACATACTGCAAAGGATACATGAAGGACATTTAGGAGTCGAGAAATGCAAGAGAAGGGCCAGGGAAGCCGTATACTGGCCAGGCATCAACAAGGAAATTGAAAATATGATTGCAAAATGTGAAACATGTCAAAAGTATCAGAGCAAGCAAGCAAGGGAACCTATGCTGATTCCAGATCTTCCCACCGCTCCCTGGAAGAAAGTTGGAACAGACTTGTTTCATTACAATGGAAAAGATTATTTGCTGGTAATTGACTATTATTCCAACTATCCAGAAATCGCCTTGCTCACAAGCACAACTGCAACCAATGTCATAACACATGTAAAATCCTTCTTCGCAAGACATGGGATACCAGACATTGTGGTTAGTGACAATGGACCCTGTTATAACTGCAGAGAATGGCAACAGTTCGCAATGCAGTATGGCTTTAGTCATATAACATCTAGTCCCCTGCATGCACAAGCCAATGGTAAAGCAGAAAAAGGTGTGCATATTGTCAAGCAACTTCTTAAAAAGGCAACAGACAGCAGATCGGATCCGTATCTAGCTCTTCTGAGTTACAGGACCGCACCTCTTGAATGTGGCCAATCACCTGCTGAGTTGTTAATGAATCGCAAGCTTCGCACAACTTTGCCCTGCAATTCGGAAACGAGACAGAACAAAGACATTCAAAGTAAGATGGACTATCTAAAAAGCAAACAAAAGCAACGTTATGACAAAGCGACCAAAACACTTCCACCACTGGTCAAAGATGATGTTGTTCGAATCCAGGATCAAAAGATGTGGAACAAGAAAGCTACAGTACTCAAGGAAGTTGGACCAAGGTCATACGAAGTGAGAACCAAGGACGGAAACGTGTTTCGGAGAAATCGTCGAGACCTTCGCAAGACCAAAGAACATTTCCAAGAGACAAATGATGAAACGCTAAGTGAGGATGTTGTGTCTACTCCGACTGAATCCAACATGACTGAACTGAACAAGAATGGTCATGAACCATCGTCAGAGAATGATACCTCAACATCACCTGTTCTACGGAGGTCCAAGCGTAACATTAAGAAACCTGTCAGACTTGATTTGTAAAAAATG
>NW_017806032.1:41200-63618 GCF_001891065.2 Hippocampus comes
GTC
Source organism: Hippocampus comes (assembly GCF_001891065.2). Lineage (NCBI taxonomy): Eukaryota > Metazoa > Chordata > Actinopteri > Syngnathiformes > Syngnathidae > Hippocampus > Hippocampus comes. The sequence continues at coordinate 41,204 of NW_017806032.1, forward strand.
CACATTTGAACATCGATGACAAGTACACAGATTTGGTTAACACACATCACTGGAACTCAGATACATGTAAGGAGGCCTCAGTGAGAATTGAACTCATGACCCCTGGTTTACGAGACCAGTGCTCTAACCACTGAGCTAGGAGGCCTTGCAGACTCATCGGCCGATTGCAATTTTGTTAACCTGCTCCCAAAATCACAGCCTCAAAACAGTCTGCTCTCACCAGATTTTTCTGGGAAAAGCCAAATCCATTGCTTGACTTGCAGTAGAAAGTTAAAGAGAAAGTGATGTTCTTCACGATTGAAGGATACTGACAAGTACACAGACTTACTTCACACAGATGACAGAAACTCAGTTATGTACATGTAATGCGGCCTCAGTGAGAATTGAACTCACAACCCCTGGTTTACAAGACCTGTGCTGTAATCACTGAGATATGAGGCCTGATAGGCTCATTGGCCATTAGCATTTTTTAACGTGCTACAAAAATTACAGCCTCAAAATAGTCAGGTCCTGAGCAGATTGTTTTTTCCGGGAAAAGACAAATCCGTTGCTTGTCTTGTAGTAGAAAGTTATGTTCGCATTTGAAGGATACTGACAAGTACACAGATTTCCTTGACACAGATGACAGGAACTCACTTACATGTGATGAGGCCTCAGTGAGAGTTGAACTCACTACCCCGAGTTTACAAGACTAGTGCTCTAATCACTGAGCTATGAGGCCTTGGACGCTAGCTGGACGTTACCATTTTTGTTAATGTGCTACCAAAATCAGAGCCTCAAAATGGTCTGGTCCTCAGCGGATTTGTCCGGGAAAAGCCAAGTCCATTGCAGTCGAAAAATAAAGAAAAGTGATGTTTTTTACATTTGAAGGATACTGACAAGTACACAGACAACAGGAACTCACTTCGATGTGATGAGGCCTCAGTGAGAATTGAACTCACGACCACTGGTTTACTAGACCAGTGCTCGAACCACTGAGCTATGAGGCCTTGGACGCTCGCTCGACGTTACCATTTTTGTTAATGTGCTACCAAAATCAGAGCCTCAAAATAGTCGGGTCTCAGCAGATTTTTCTGGGAAAAGCCAAGTCCGTTGCTTGACTTGCAGAAGAAAAGAGAGTGACGTTCTCCACGCTTGAAGGATACTGACAAGTACACAGACTTGCTTGACACAGATGACAGAAACTCAGTTACACGTGATGAGGCCTCAGTGAGAATTGAACTCACAACCCCTGTTTTACAAGACCAGTGCTCTAATCACTGAGATATGAGACCTGACAAGCTCATCGGCCGTTAGCATTTTTGTTCACGTGCTACCAAAATCACAGCCTCAAAACAGGTCCTCTGCAGATTTGTCCGGGAAAAGCCAAGTCCGTTGCTTGACTTGCAGTAGAAAAGAGAGTGATGTTCTCCACATTTGAAGGATACTGACAATTCCACAGACTTGTTGGACACACATGACAGTAACTCAGTTATATGCGATGGGGCCTTAGTGAGAATTGAACTCACGGCCACTGGTTTAGAAGACTAGTGCTTTAACCACTGAGCTTTGAGGCCTTGCAGGTTAAGTGGCCGTGAACATATTTGGTAACGTGCTCCCAAAATCAGAGCCTCAAAACAGTCGGGTCTCAGCAGACTTTTCCAGTACGGCCGCTGGTTTAGAAGACGAGTGCTTTAACCACTGACCTTTGAGGACTTGCAGGTTAAGTGGCCGTGAACATATTTGGTCATGTGCTCCCAAAATCAGAGCCTCAAAACAGTCGGGTCTCAGCAGACTTTTCCAGGAAAAGCCAAGTCCGTTGCTTGACTTGCAATAGAATGTGATGTTTACGTTTGAAGGACACTGACAAGTACACAGATTTGCTTGACACAGATAACAGGAACTCACTGAGATGTGATCAGGCCTCAGTGAGAATTGAACTCACAACCCCCGGTTTATTAGACCAGTCCTCTAACCACTGAGCTATGAGGCCTTGGATGCTAGGTTGCCGTTAGCATTTTTGTTAACGTGCTATCAAAATCAGAGCCTCAATCGGGTCCTCAGCGGGTTTGTCCGGGAAAAGCCAAGTCCATTGCAGTCGAAAAATAAAGACAATAATCATAATTACACATTTTATTTATAAGCGCCTTTCAAGACACCCAAGGACACTTTAAGACAAGTGATATTCTCCACATTTGAAGGATACTGACACGTAGACAGACAACAGGAACTCACTGAGATGTGATGAGGCCTCAGTGAGAATTGAACTCACAAACCTTGGTTTACTAGACCAGTGCTCTAACCACTGAGCTATGAGGTCTTGGATGCCCGTTGGCCATTAACATTTTTGTTAACATGCTATCAAAATCAGAGCCTCAAACCAGTCCGGTCCTCAGCGGTTCGTCCGGGAAAAGCCAAGTTCATTGCATTAGAAAAATAAAGACAAGTGATGTTCTCCACATTTGAAGGATACTGACAGGTACACAGACAACAGGAATTCACTTAGATGTGATGAGGCCTCAGTGAGAATTGAACTCACAACCCGTTGTTTACGAGACCAGTGCTCTAACCACTGAGCTATGAGGCCTTGCAGACTCTTAGGCCGTTAAGAGACCAGTGCTCTAAGCACTGAGCTATGAGGTCTTAGATGCTAGTTGGCCGTTAACATTTTTGTTAACATGCTATCAAAATCAGAGCCTCAAACCAATCCGGTCCTCAGTGGTTTGTCCGGGAAAAACCAAGTCCATTTCATTCGAAAAATAAAGACAAGTGACGCTCTCCACATTTGAAGGATACTGACAGGTGTACAGACAACAGGAATTCACTTAGATGTGATGAGGCCTCAGTGAGAATTGAATTCACGACCCGTTGTGTACAAGACCAGTGCTCTAACCACTGAGCTATGAGGCCTTGCAGACTCTTAGGCCGTTAACATTTTTGTTAACGTGCAACCAATCTCACAGCCTCAAAATAGGTCCGAAGCATATTTGTCCGGGAAAAGCCAAATCTGTTGCTTGTCTTGCAGTAGAACATGATGTTTACCTTTGAAGGATAATGACAAGTACACAGATTTGCTTGACAGAGATGATAGGAACTCACTTACATCTGACGAGGCCTCAGTGAGAATTGAACCCACTACCCCTACTACTGGATTACGAGACCAGTGCTGTAACCACTGAGCTATGAGGCCTTGGACACTAGCTGGACGTTACCATTTTTGTTAAGGTGCTACCAAAATCAGAGCCTCAATTGTTGGGGGCGTGCAAGCCGGGGGAGCGTGCTGTGGTGGACACGGCCGGATCCCTTCACCGTCCTCCGCTTCCCCCGAGGTCCTCCGCGTGTTCATTTGATTCGGGCTGAGTTGACGAGGCCTCAGTGAGAATTAAACTCACTACCCCTGGTTTACGAGACCAGTGCTCTTACCACTGAGCTATGAGGCCTTGGACACTAGATGGACGTTACCATTTTTGTTAATGTGCTACCAAAATCAGAGCCTCAATCGTCGGGGGCGTGCAAGCCGGGGGAGCGTGCTGTGGTGGACACGGCGGGATCCCTTCACCGTCCTCCACTTCCCCCCCAGGTCCTCCGCGTGTTCGTTTGATTCGGGCTGAGTTGAGGTGCGAAAATCAGAGGCTGGAAATGGAGAAGTTCTTGCAAGAAGTTTTACTGAACGTTCAGGGCACAAGTGTGAAACAAACAAGTGTTGTGGTCAAGACACAAATGCGCTAAAAAACCAAAGTCCCTATACCAGTCTTATATGTTCTAAGCGGGGCATATCTCCTTATGGGTATCATCTTTTCCTGTTATGGGCATCACCTTTTCTGTTTCGGGATGACGGTTTGAATGTCCTTGGTCTCTTTTTATGTCTTTTAATCATTTTTATGCTCCGATGTTCTTGATGTCGTGTTCTTATAAAACATGATGATAGATGCTCTGACATTTCTCAGAAGTTATCTTAATGTTCTGGATGGAACACAGCTGTAGACCGGAAACCGCAATCTAGCCACCAGTCGCGCTTACGTACTTGTGTGGTCTATGTTCACGAAAGGTGTTAACAATATTTTCTGTTGTCAAGGCAGTTCAAATTAAGGTCACCTCATAAAGTTCAACTGGCGGTCATATTGCTAGACTCAGAGTGAGGTTTATAGTCAAAGTCTGTCTGTCTGCAATACATAGTTTTAAGATAAACTTGTAACATATAAAAGTGATAACTTCATTAGGTATAAAGTTCCAAATAGATGAGGAATTACCCCAAAATTGTTTGAGCTAATTAATTTTAAATGTATTATTGAGGGTAGAAAAGGTGAGGAAGTCGAGGACCTTTTTACTACTTATGAATGAAAAATTTTAAATATAACAATTTTTGCCAAACCCAACGTGTGTGTGCAAAGTTTGGTGACGTTTGATTCATGTTTATTTCCTCACAAATGTGAATCTTTGACTAGTAACTACAGCTGCGAGCAGCTATAAAGGGCACCCACAACCCGACCAATTTTTGGAAAATGAAGTACATCCGCCCCAGGTCTGTCCAGCACTGACAGTCAATGGCGCCGACATTCCTCCCAATCAAAATTTGTGCTGGTACAGGCGTGCTGCCGAGAAGGCGCAACCACCAAGCACAGATACTTCTCCTTTGACGAATGTCGTGGCCAAAAAACGCTGAAAACAGTCCATATCAGGTCCACACGATGAAACAACAAACAAAATGTGACAAAACAAAAGACAAAAACAACAAAAAAGAACAAAAAAGCAAGGCTTTTGAAGAGCACTTGCAGAAGGCTGCCTACTCGGGCGCAATCTTGGGGGAAAAAAAAGTGTAAGTGCTGTAAGTGCAAAACTACAGTCTAGCCACCAAACGCGCCTACATACTTGTGTGGTCTATGTTAACGAAATGTGTTAACAGTATTTTCTGTTGCCAAGGCAGTTCAATGAAATGTGTTAACAGTATTTTTTGTTGCCAAGGCAGTTCAAATTAAAGTCACCTATAAGGTTCAACTGGCGGTCATATTGCAAGGCTCAGAGTGAAGTTTATAGTCAAAGTCTGTCTGTCTGCGATACATAGTTTTAAGCTAAACTTAGAACATATATAAGTGATTACTTCAGGTCTCAGTAGATTTTTCTGGGAAAAGCCAAGTCCGTTGCTTGACTTGCAGTAGAAAAATAAAGACAAGTGACATTCTCCACATTTGAACACCGATGACAAGTACACAGATTTGCTTGACACAGATGACAGGAACTCAGTTACATGTGATGAGGCCTCCGGGGAATTGAACTCACAAGCCCTGGTTTACTCGACCAGTGCTCTAACAACTGAACTATGAGGCCTTGCGGACTCACCGGCCGTTAACATTTTTGGTAATGTGCTACCAAAATCAGAGCCTCAAAATAGTCTTGTCTCAGCAGACTTTTCCAGGAAAAGCCAAGTCCATTGCTTGACTTGCAGTGGAAAAAATAAAGAGAAATGATGTTCCCCGCATTTGAAGGATACTGACATGTACACAGACAACAGGAACTCAGTTACATGCGATGAGACCTCAGTGAGAATTGCACTCACGACCCCTGGTTTCCAAGGGCAGTGCTCGAACCACTGAGCTATGAGACCGTTCAAGCTCTTAGGCCGTTAACATTTTTTGTTAACGTGGTACCAAAATCACAGCCTCAAAATTGTCAAGTCCTCAGCAGATTTGTCCGGGAAAAGCCAAGTCCGTTGCTTGACTTGTCGTAGAAAGGTAAAGAGATGCTCTCCACATTTGAACATCACTGACAACTCCACAGACTTGCTTGACACACATGTTAAGAATTCAGTTTCAGGTAATGAGGCCTCAATGAGATTCGAACTCACGACTGCTGGTTTACTAGACCAGTGCTCTAACCACTGAGCTATGAGGCCTTGGATGGTTTCTGGCTGTTACCATTTTTGTTAAAGATGACTGACAGACCCATCAGAAAATTTAACTGATCATATTGGAATATATTTGTTTGTTGTTCAGTGGGTTCAATTTGGTTCATTAAACTATATGCAGTCATTTAAAACTTTTTCAATGAACATTCGATCACTCAGGCCCTCTCCTTGGAGCAAAAATTTTTATTTGGCCCTCTGTCCGTTTGACTTTGACACCCCTGGATTAGACAATCTTCCACATCTGACAGAAAAAGGCTACACGGATACTGTCTACTGTATGTTGATCTTTCTGGGGCCATTAAATGGTCCAGTTATGAATATGCAGTCTTCCGATCGTGACTGTTAGTGTAGCAAGCGTGAAAGATAAAGGATTGGTGACATTTCCCACAGAAATGTTCAACACTCTGAATTTAGTCGAACAAAGTTCTGGTCAACTCAACTATTTTCTGATCCAGAAGACATTTGGTATTCAGCAAGTGTCTAGGCATAAACACATGATGTTTTTTTGAACAAACTGTCACGTGAGGAGTTGAATTTGGACCCAGAAGAAGACATGACACGGAAGTTGAAAAGTAAAAGTCTTTATCTCCGAAACCGGTCCGCGGGTCATTAAGTACCGGGCCGCACAGAAAGAATAAATAACTTACATTAATTAAGTTTTATTTTGAAAAATTACTGCTGCATCCGTCTATGTCACTCTTGACGCACATCAAAGCGTGCTTCTCAGTCACCTGATAGGTTACGCTAAAACGAAAAGCAGGAGCTTGCAAAATGAATAAAACACTGCTGGAGATCGCAAATGACGGCGGTTTTAAAAGTATGTTCGAGACAACTCTGTTGGTGTTCTGGATTAAAATCATGGCTGAATACCCTGAGATCGCCACAACAGCACTTAAAATATTGTTGCTAATTCCGATATCCTACCTTTGTGAAGTGGCGTTTTCTGCAGCGATGGCGACCAAAACAAAATTACAAAGTAGACTGGACATAATACACACACTTCAGGTGTCATTGTCTCCTATTACCCCGAGATGGGACCACCTGGTTGCAGAAAAACAAGCTCGGGGCTCCGACTGATTCAGCATTGTGGTGAGTCGTATTTTTCATTCACTTTGAATTTGCGGTGTATCTTATTTTGAAGGCAGACCAGAGAGTGTTGCGGCCAGAGACAACATTACTTGTGTCATAATAATAATAATACATTTTATTTGTAAGCGCCTTTCACAACACTCAAAGACACTTTACAGGCAAGAGCAAACAATTAAACCACAGATAAAATTATAAATAAAAAGAGATAAATTTAAGTGGAATAAGCAAGTCTGAATAGGTGGGTTTTGAGCTGGGTTTTGAATGTGGGAAGAGAATCAATGTTACGAATATTGGGTGGAAATGAGTTCCAGAGTTTGGGGTCAGAGCGGCTGAAGGCTCTGCACCCCATTGTGCTGAGATGGGCAGAGGGTATCTTCGTGTTCATTATTATGTCAAGAAAATACCACCGTTTTCATGCAGGTCATATCATATTATTTTGTTGTATTTATCTGCCACACCTTTAAGGTCGGCTGTGAAAATATTGTCTCACATTAAACTGGTCCGTGGGGCAAAAAAGGTTGGGGACCGCTGCATAAGTGACTCGCTGTGTTCGAATTGCACTTCACATGAAAATAGAGGCTCTATTTTCACCTGCTAACTGGAGTAGGACATTTTGTTACCTTATCAACTATTTCAAGACATCAGTAGAATTTATTTTGCCTCTCCCAATCCACTGCAGTGTTCAAAGAAGAGGAATGTATCATTCCGGGATACAGTACACATACTGTATCCCCAGGCAGATTATATTTTTTGGCAAGATATAAACTCTTAAAGTCTGTATTAGTGCAGCTCAACCTTGAAATGTAAGCTATTTTGGAACGAAAACTGCTTAAGGAAGTGAAAACATGTCAGTGTCGAGAATGGTCAAGGATGAGGATTTTTATAATAATCCTTAATCCTCTGGGTTTTTTTTCCCTCACAATTTTTGATGCCAATAACTGTTCTATTCACTGGTTCATTCCTTTGTATGCTCTCCCTGCATGAACATTTCATTTTAATGTCACATTAAGTGCGTGTCAAATTAAACAAAAAAAGAAAAAAAACAGAGCACAAATCTAGTTGAAGTCAAAGTGATAATAATTTAAAAGTAAATTACATTTTGATCTTGTTTTTTGCCCTCCCACCATCATATTTCAGCCATTGGGATAAATTTTAAAGTTGCTGGGGCTGCATTTTCGGAGTACTTGCCCAATGGTTTGGGTTTTTTTTGTTTTTTTTGCATACGTCTAGGCCTTATCTTCTTCGAGTTGGCATACAAGTACACAAATACAGATATCTACAAATAAAGATTACATTTAAAATTGCTAACTCTGGCAAAGCCTGTGTAGAAGCTTATCTTCTCTCGGGTTATCCATGAAACAGGCAAATACTGAATATTCATTCGGCACACCCCCTAATGAGATGAGATTATAAACATTGAGCACGAGATGTGGCTAATAGCTTTACAATTTGAGCCGCAAACTCTGACTGAATCAAGTTCAACCATTTAAGTCAGTGGTCCCCAAACACGTTCCTGTGAGGGCTGCATAACCTTTCACTTCTGTGATGGGGGCCGGGGTCAGTTTGTAACATGTCAGTTTAGAAAACATTTATGTCTGAATTTTGGGGAGCTTGGAACGGATTAGGGCTTTTACATGGAAAACGCGTCTCTACTTACAAAATTTTCTAGTTCAGAAATTTCTTCCAGAATCTTTTAATTTCGTAAGTAGATCTTCCACTGTATTATAAAAGGGAACTGCATAACTGGATGCCTCCAATGAATCATTTGCAAAATATATCACCAAAACCTTCTTCCCTGGGTGCATGATCTTTCCAAATACAGTCTAAACGTTTAAAAAAATAAATAACATTTTGTTGACTGTCTATTTAAAAATTCGGGAGTTGTGTGGGTTTAGAAAAGATGATCTTACATAGCCAATGTTGTTTTAGGACTGAGAAGGTCAATTTGTCAAACATCAGCAGTTTTCCTGACATCGGGTAAAATACTGATCCACTACCTATGCATAGAGCCCGAAAGATGGTGATGATTCGTGCTCAGTCTTCATTCTTACTTGCAATCTGATGTTTTCACTCTCCGTATTCTTTTTTTTTCTTTTTCCTGAACTCACTTTTCAGTCCATTTATCTCATTATGGTCTGGCTATCTCCAGTGGGGTTGAAAATCAAGTGTTAATCTCTGTTCTCATCAATCTCCCAAGCCCAGAAGTGCTGGAGTCTCTCTTAGCATCACAAAATGATGACTGGCGCTTTTACTTGTTTGGAGAAATAAGTGTGTGAGTTAAATTGAATTTTAATGGATTGCTCATCCCCCAAGTGAGAGGTACAATCCATTACTGAATGATTGTGATGTTATTTGTTGCCAGTGTTGATTTATGGAACGTATTGTGTAGAGGGCCAAAGGTTGCCACGTTAGGGGAGGAAACTGCCTCTCATTTTGATGAGGTTTATAGTACTTTAGTACATTGGCAAGGAGTTCAAGACTTTATCAATGGTTGAACACTTTGTGTTGAAGCTAAAAGAAGCAGCTCCCTCTGAAGTGTGCTTATTCTTCAGCCATGGGCTACTCGGTACCCTCACCTCACCACAGCTCCATCCACTTCCACCGCTATCGCTTGACTTCTTTGGTGATAAGCCTACAGGACTACTGCATGGGAAACATTTTGTTAACATCAAATGACATGATCTCAAATGCGCCAAGTATGTGATGTGAAAATTAGGAGTAAGGGAAATTAAATTGACTGCATACTGCATACATACTTCCTTTTTCAGTACGTGGGAAAACATAATATCATTTCAAAGGTCTTACTCCCAACATAACTGTTGGTATGAATTAGATGCCGGTCACTTCAGTGGATATGAAAATAGAGGTCAAAAAGATCACATATACTCTTGGAAGTCGAATTCTATAACTTTCCCTATTCAACATGGTGCTGTGGCCAAACCATTCAAGATAATTAAGCCAAACTTTCTCGTCTTCATGCACAAACCAGTAATTAATTTCAAGGTTAATTTTAGATGAGTGCTGCATTTACAGTGATTTCTCCTTTCTTTCCATTGGCACAGTTTGCCGTTTGCATAGTTTTTAGTTAAAAATTGTGTTTCATTGGTCATACGACACAACTTTGAAAATGATGCTCCTTTGTACATATGTCCCAATGTTTGCGTGGGGTCCAAAAATTGCTCATGGTATGTGTACGGAAAACCAACATTCGGTACGTACGCAAACACTCGCAAGCATTCCCCGGCTGACTTATGCTTATGCTTAAATCTCTTTTTTTGTTGTGCCTTTTTGACTCACTGTTACATATGCAAATTTGTGTCACCATTCAACGGTGATTCAAATTTTGAACGCAGTAAAACCAGTGGCCGACATTCGGCACCACATGAAAACCACTGACTCACCCTGCACAATGAATGAGAGTTCAGACGGTTTCAGTTAGCTCTCTCAGCATGCCTTCTTGAGTTGAGAATTTGTATGCAGCTGTAGAAACTGCCGTTTGGCACCGTAGTAAACTTAGCTTGTTCATCTTTATCTATCTGCATATGCAGAGACCATAGGCCGTCTCAAGAGACACTTCCTGTTAAATTAAGCCACAAGTAACATGTTTCACTTGTTTTTCTCCCCAATGTATATTTTTTTTTGTATCGTTTGTTGGCCCCTCAAGCTAGAACGTGTCCAAGGAACGTTAGCTTTTACTTGACATTTGTATTTTAAATCTCTCATTATACATTCAATGAAATGCCATAACAGTTTTTGAAAGTTTTTTAAGTTTTTGTGCTTCCAAGAGTGGTAAAGGACGCATATTCAGAGCCGAAATGTTGGACTAAATCCTCTAGTTAAGTAAATCAAGAAAGTATGCTTATCCTGACGAGTGTCGCTGGCGTGCTGGAGCCTATCCCATCTTCGGGGACTAGGCGGAATACACCCTAAACCGGTACACCGTAAACTGGTTGCTAGCCAATCGCAGTGGCTGATAAACTGTCGAATGAAATCAACAGGAATGCTTACCTGTGACCCTAATTAGGACTTGTCCTCATGATTTGATGCTGCTGCTATCTGGAACAGAATAGAATCATTTCAGCACTCAGCATGTAATGACTTATTTCTAACAGTTAGTTAGTTTGAAGCACTTCTGATAAATAACTACAGTAAATACAGTGGTACCTCTACTTATGAATGTCTCTTCATACGAAATGTTCAAGTTACAAAACGCCTAAACAGGAAAATATTGCCTCTTGTTATGAAATAAATTTCAAGGTACGAAAGGTAAAAAGACAGTATTGGCTGCTACTAGCAGCTCCGAGTTTCCTGAATGCAACATACTCATGCTCTGCCATTGGTTATTACCGAGCATCATCCAGGCATCCCATTGGCTAAGCGGGACATCTACCGAGTGTGTCTATGCGTGTAGATAGATAGATATGTGTCTCTGCAGTGTCCTCGTCATTCGCCCCTCGGACCATGAGGCTTTCCGATAGTTGTACGTAAATGTGAATCACGCAGAAAAATCGTTCACCAGTCCGGCGTTTGCTCACTATGCTCATGTTTGCCTTGGACATTTTCGAAGGATTGTTAAAAGCCAACAAAAGGAAACGTCCTTGGATCAGTTTTTTTTTTTTTACAAAACGCCAGGCAAAAACCACTTCTGCGAGAGAACATGGACTAAAGAGGGCAAAAAATGATGAGGAGGCAGTTAAAAGTTAAATGACCATCAGTTTTATTCTTTATTAGATGTTTTTTTACGTTATGCACAACTCTCATTTATTGTGCAATAATGTAATTACAACATATTTGTTATATATTTTGATTCATTTTTATGCTTTAGAAAACATTTATGTCTGAATTTTGGGGGTCTTGGAACGGATTAGGGCATTTACTGTACATGAAAAATGCATCCCGATTTACAAAGTTTTCTCGTTAAGAAATTTCTTCCAGAATCAATTCATTTTATGAGTAGAGGTACCACTGTAATCTCAAATGAACTGCCTGCAAGTTGTTCCAGAGTGCATCGCACCACAATTGGACTTCCATACTGGCATCGCCATCTGGAAAATGTGTCACTTTGCAAGAGGCACGACTGTATGTCCGGCAGCATTTCAGTTGCTTGTGCAATATCAAATGTTTTTTTTAGATGGGCAACTTTTAACCAAGCATATCAAGTAATACTATTGTTTTCAAGGTTTACGGAATTTAGTTAATTTAATATCAAATCAAAATGTGTGTATGTTAGTATCTTAATCGTTTTTAGAACTCACAGTAGAGATAATCTCCGCACTGAACCACGTTTAATTGTTTTGTGAATTTGCAATAGATTGACTGTTCAACACATAACCTGTTGAGGGTGACATGGGAGTGGAATGTCACTCCCATCCCATCTCACACTGATAGAAAAATCCTGTCCACATCCTGGACCGTAGTAGAAAAAAAAAAAAAAAAAAGCCATTTTGCTCCCAGTGAAAATGACTCACACTCCCGTCCTGCTCCCGTACCACTTCAGTTTTGGAGGTCAGCTACCTTAAAAAAAAAAAAAAAAAAAAAGAACAAACAAGCAAATGTTGCGAGTTTTTTTTTTTTTTTAATCTTTTTTTGTTTTATTGTACTGGTTAATCCGGTCCTGTGTGCTTCTGTGAATTTTTTATCCTGTCCAGTCCCAATCCCGTGATGAAAGGTAAATTTGGCTCCCATCTCATGGGAATCCAGCGGGATTCCTGAAAATATGTCAAGCTCTAATAAGCAGCCAATTTACACGCATAATCAAGGCTGCTGGAGTATAAGTGCTGTGCATTTTGAATGACGCTACATCGGACCAAAAAACTGCAGCTGTACTTTCTTGAGGGACTGTTTACAGCAGACTTAAAATCAATACAAGCAGTTTACACACCATTTGAAATAAATGACTCTCATTCATTACCAACAAAAGCACCACTTAACCGAAGAACAAATCTTCAGAATCACTTCTCAGTACAGTTATGGTGTCTTGGGTGCATTATTGAATGTCACCCCCCCCCCCTCCAAAAAAAAAAAAATTGCAACATTTGTTTGTTTGTTCGTCTTGTCATGTAGCTCAACGGTCCCCATCCTTTTTTGCGCCACGGTCCGGTTTAATGTCAGACAATATTTTCAGGGACCACCCATTAAGGCCGGACAAATACAACAACAACATATGATATGACCTTCATGGAAACTGTGCTATTTTCTAAACATAATAATAATAAACACGAATCATGACACCAGTCCTATCTGGCCGCAACACTCTCTGGTCGCTATGGTAACGCCTTCAAAATAAGATACACCGCAAATACAAAGTGCATGAAAAATACAACTCACCATCGTTGCATATTACAGAGTGGGCTTGGTGCGTGGGAATCTCCCGTTCAGATAAATCCGTATTTGAAGTTGGACTCTCGATACTGTCTATTAAATGTAGCCTTCTTTTTCTTGAAAGTCGTAGCCTCCTCTTCTGTCTCCCGGCTCGGAAGAAACTGTCCAAAGACGTCATTTTGCTAGCTCCTAGGTTTCATTTTAGCGGTAACGTATCACGAAAAGCGCACCTTGACCTGCCTCAAGAGTGACATACTGTAGACCAGGGGTGCCCATTACGTCGATTGCGATCAACCGGTACATCGCAGACTGGTCCCAAGTCGATCGAGAGGGGTGGAGAGGAGAAAAAAAAACAAACAACCATTTGTGTGTCTTTGTGCATGTTAGTAAGAATTTTTTTGTGTTAATGTACACTGCACCCTAATCATCCAATCAGTCTCATTTTCACAAAAAGTATTGAAAAATGCGATTGTCTGGCAGCTGGTTCAGGGTGTTCCCCGCCTACTGCCCAAAGACAGCTGGGATAGGCTCCAGCACCCCCTGCCACCCTTGTGAGGATAAAGTGGATCAGAAAATGGATGGATGGATGGATGGTATTAAAAAATACAATAAAATAAAGCAGGTAAATCTTTAACCTACGGTGGTGCGTGACCTGTGTCACCGGAAGTGTTTTGCGCTCAGCAGTCTGCAATTGCAGCTTGTGATCAGAGCTGTTGCGCTCTATCTTTTATCATTATCATTGTTCTCATTCAGAGTTTGTTTTGTGTACAATTCACCAAGGGCACGGACAAAGAATAGGAATCTAGAGGGTCAAGGGAAGCGCTTTAAAACGTTACGTGTGAGCTATGATAGTTAACAGGCTGCAAAAGTGCGTCGCATGCCTCCGTGTCAGGCTGTTGCTCATCAAGGCGTGTGTGTGTATGTGCGTGCGTGTGCGTGGTAATGGGTCGATCGCGGGAGGTTGGTTGATCGAAAAGTCGATCTTCAGTCCAAAAAGTTTGGGCACACCTGCTGTAGACGGATGTAACAGAGTAGTCTTTCTGTGTGGCCCAGTACCAAATGACCCACGGACCGGGGGTTGGGGACCACAGATGTAGCTGACCTCCAAAACTGAAGCGGTACGGGAGTGGAAGTCATGCTGAATGGGAGCAAACTTGGGTTTGACTGGTCCTTTGCTCCATAAATTCAACCCCCTTTTGGTCCCTTGCTGAGTTGAGTTTACTCAAGGTATTAATTAGACACATTCCTCAACCACCCACATTAATGTGCTAGCTTAATTTATGGCCTGAAAAACACATTAGTGTCTTCATCCTCATACTGGGTTAACAAGGTTGTGTTATTCATCAGGTTAATGTTACACTGATGATAATCTGCCTCTAATAGCTGTGAATGAGATCACTTAGGGGAGCTTACATTTTCCAGAGATGATGACCCGCCGATATCAGTGGAACCATTAGTTTTACAGCATAAAATCACTCCTACACAAAAACTGAAATCGATTGGGTTCATCTACCAACAGTATTGTTGTACAGTTCCTCTGCCTGTGCATTTTACAAATACAATTAAATGAGAGATGTTTTAAGAACTCTGTATAGTTTTCAACTAATTGCTGAATTTCTGTCCATTGACTTTGTAACTTGTCCTCCTGGTTTTGCAGATTGCTTGACTTCTGTTGTTTTGTTTTGCTTCACTTTTCTACATTTTGGTCAGCATTGCTCCACTTTCTGGTTGAGTGGTAGTCAAACAGACAGACAGTAGTCTTATTGTACTTGTTCTATGTTGTCATATGTGTTATTTTGTGTTTACTTTTACGTAGACTGTGTTCTGTTATGTTCTGTATTGATATTGTAGAACATTAACTGTACTCCGGCTTGGCCAGATCACCTTTGAAAAAGAGATCATTGAGTTCTATTTTCTGTTTAAATAAAGGTTTTGATTAATCGACTAAATAGAGCACAATTGAAGAGACGTTGCTCAGCAGAATGCTGAACACATCAATATAATCCATCCATCCATTTTCCATTATCCTCACAAGGGTCACGGGGGTTGCTGGAGCCTATCCCATCTGTCTTCGGGCAGTGGGCGGGAGACACCCTGAACCGTTTGCCAGCCAATCACAGGGCACGCAGAGACGAACAGCCATCGGGGCTCACACTCACTCATCGGCACGGTGGTCGACTGGTTAGCACGCCTGCCGCACAGTGCAGAGGTGCAGGGTTCGATTCCGGCTGCGGGCAGTCTTCCTGTGTGGAGTTTGCATGTTCTCCCCATGCCTACGTGGGTTTTTTCCGGGTACTCCGGTTTCCTCCCACATTCCAAAAACATGCATGGCACACTCCAAATTTCCCTTAGGTGTGAGTGTGGGTACAGATGGTTGTTCGTCTCTGTGTGCCCTGCAATTGGCTGGCAACCGGTTCAGGATGTCCCCCGCCTAATGACCGAAGACATTTAGGATAGGCTGCAGCACCCCCAACCCCGCGACCCTTGTGAGTATAAAGCGGACCGGAAAATAGATGGATGGATATACTGTATACATATGAGCTATGGGTGGGTATTTAACAAGTTTTCTTCTTAACACTCTTTTTTTGAGCAGTACATGTAGAACTTATTTTGGAATTCCTTGCATCCATGACATGGCAATTACTCTTAAGCCTTCATCAGTTTTGTTTCTTAATACATTCATGCTGTTGTTTGGCTTCTTGTATATATGAAATATTTTGTTTTATTCTTCTCCAAAGCAAGCAAATGAATTGATAATCTCATTTGAAAAAAATGTGTTGTTTTTAGAATGTACAACACGACAGGATCAAAATGTGTGATTTGGAAAATGGGAGATAAACATCACTATCAGGTTTGTTGCGCTCTACCTGCCTGCTTTCCTTCAATTGAAAATGAACTAATGAAGGCATCAATCGTTCCCTGTGTGAAAAGAGCAGCCGGTTCCGCTCGACCTGTGCATTGACCCGTAAGAGTGAGCCATGCAGGGACCACGGCTTCTCAACGAGCTACAACCTGCCATATGTGCATGTGTCTACTAGCTTGCAAACCAGTAACGCTGGGGGTGTATCACCAAAATACCGAATACTATTCCCCTTATTTTAGTCACTGCTGTCTATATACAGTGCAAACATGTATTCTGAAATATAATGAAGGTGTCAGTATTTAGTGGTACACGCTGCTGCCTTTCATGCAAATGGCGTGGCTTCATTTCCCGACCAGTACCCCAATACCCAGCCAACAGTGAGTCCCATGCCCAAATAAAACAATTTTTTAAAATGGGTGGGTTGGCCATCTGATGTAGAAACTGTGCCAAATAATGTGAGTGACTCGCTCATGGGAAAAGCAGAATGTCGCAACAACAGTTCAGATAAATGATTTATAATAACTATGATTTAAGATATCGAACATACATAATGTCTACTCATATAGTTACAATGTGCCATTATACATTTCTGCAATATTTAGAAATGTTTATGTAATGATTTACAGCACTTTTTTGTGCTAAGGGTACTGGATGTTTCCATTTAGATTTGCCATTATTTATTACTATTTATTCACTTCAAGTAGAAGATTCTTCCAACTCTCCACACAGATGGTGTCCATGTTCGGCTACTTGCATCTTGTACCTTTTCCCTCACAGCAGGAAATTTCATTTGTGAGGAGGTTGTGGGATTCAGAATGACACAATTAGGGGTTTGGACTGTACATTTATAGGCTTTGGTTTAAATTCACTATGTACACTGGTGACAAGGATATGATTACACAATCGACATACTGTAGTCGTGAACATTTTATTTATTTATTTGTTTTTCAACCACCACCGAACATCTCATCCTTAAATCCTCGAAAAGTAGTTGAGACCTTGAGGTTAGATGCTGGGGAGGAGGACAGTGGTAAAGGAAGGAAGGAAGGCTTAAGGATCTCTTATCCTGGGCTGTAAGTCACACTGAGTACACGCAGGGGGTCGGCGGATCCTCTTCAGCTGGTGATATGCCACTGACATGCTGCTGAGCTCAAGCTGGGTTCGTGCCAGTGATTCATGTTTGTGTGAGTTATTTCAGTGAGTATGTACATACGATGGCTATGGGTGGGGGCGAGCGGACACAGTGTGCTGTCGGTTCCCTGTGAAAACAGTGTGTGGTAATGTTTGCTTTCATTTGGTAATCAACAGAGGTTGATTACAGTGATAAGATATTAAAAAAAAAAAAATAGAGGTAGATTACAGTGATAAGATATTAAAAAAAAAAAAAAGCTAGAAGTTAAAGCTTCAGGTAAAAAACGTCATTACGCAGTGGGTAGAAATCATGAAGACGTTGATGCCTTGGTGCCTCAGAGCCCGTGCCGAATTGTTAAGATTTCCCCTAAATCGCACTCCTGCAAAACTCACAAGACTTCAGCTTATCTTTTGAGAGGATACACCCGATGATGTAAACAACTCAAAAATGATGGTGGAAGGTTTTATTAACTGCTCAGACAAGGATGGAACTTGCCCAAAGTGATGGAAAAGCTTCAGCTTTGGAAAAGAAAGGCTCTGCTTATTGTCCGAACATCGGGTTTGATGCTCATCTATGAAACTTAGGGGGCTTCGTGGCATGTTCTTCTTCTGGGGTGGACTCTATAATGGTCATTGATGAAGAACATGATGGCAGCAGCAAGATGAAGTCAGAGGTCTACAGAAACATATTGTCTGTCTCCCAATTTAAAAAAACATCGAACCCAACTTGCCTGGAAGATCGTTCATCATGCAGTCATGGCGTGGGGGTCAACTAATGTCCCCTGTTGGAGTAAAATGAACAGCAACTGAGCATCAGGAATAAAGTGACTGTCCAAAGCTTTGCCTCTGTGCTCAAACTCATCCTCAAAAGGATTTGGAGATAAACACTTTTGAAGTGGAGGCCCTGAAGGCAAAACATGCCAATCGTTATTCTGGGAAACATCTAGTTGGCAATGACTGTTCAACTCAACACCCTTGACTCTACCCATGCCATCATTTAACACAAACATTACATCCCACACTCGTGTGGGTGTCGCATCAAGGTGAACAGCAACACGGGAGGCCAGTGCACTATAGCGTGGGTGCAGTTTCTTAGCAGCCATCAAGTCATCCAGTGTAGAGGCATTCATGTGCTCATAATAGCCTGGCTGCTGGGGATTGAATATTCCTGGCATATTGGCTTTTATTCACAGAGGTTCCACATCCACCTTTATTAAGAACCATGTCAGTCTTATTAAAAGTTCCGAGGAAGTGAAATGAACAGAACAGACTATTTTTTTTTTTTTGGCAGCATGCGCTGTTCAACTCAACACCCTTGACTCTACCCATGCCATCATTTAACACAAACATTACATCCCACACTCGTGTGGGTGTCGCATCAAGGTGAACAGCAACACGGGAGGCCAGTGCACTATAGCGTGGGTGCAGTTTCTTAGCAGCCATCAAGTCATCCAGTGTAGAGGCATTCATGTGCTCATAATAGCCTGGCTGCTGGGGATTGAATATTCCTGGCATATTGGCTTTTATTCACAGAGGTTCCACATCCACCTTTATTAAGAACCATGTCAGTCTTATTAAAAGTTCCGAGGAAGTGAAATGAACAGAACAGACTATTTTTTTTTTTTTGGCAGCATGCGGTGAAGACTTTGCAAAGATTGTTATCATGCACACAGGAATCAGTCCTAGAAACGACATGTTTGACAGTTTTACGGGGATGGTTTATGAAAACACAGAACTTGATGTTATTTGATGCGGGCTAAAAGGAGCTTCCCCTTTTCAGTTCGGTGAAAACCATCTGCTGCCCTATTTTGGTGGTCTGGCACCTATGCGCTCCACTTAAAAACAGGCCCAACTTCATTTTTGGGCCCACATAAGTTAAGTCTATCATGTTTGAGGCCATGTTGTGTCTGTCTGGGCGGTCCAGCGCACGGACAAGTTGGAAACAGAAAGTTGTCTGTGCCCGGCCAAGAAAATGGTGAATCATCATTTTCATGCCGGGGCAATGGTCTAGTTTAGCGTATTTGTGAATATGCTCTACGCCTTACTGGGCACTTGTTGTATTGCTGCATTGAACTGAATGTTTTTAAGATTTAGTGAGATGTTTTAGTGAGGCAATTTCGGCTTGTGCTTCACTGAGGATCGTTGTCATTCTTGGTGGCGGGGAGGCAACTGCTGTTATCAAGGTTCTTTTTTGCATGGATGCTACTTTTTAAACAGATTTTAATATCTCATGTACCCCGCTGAAGTTCCTTTACAGATCCATCACGTACCCCTATTTGAGAACCATTGTTCTGAAGAAAAATATCAGGTGACAAAAGGGCACACCGTGTCCCTAGCCGGAACGCCTCGTGTATGCACTGGTACTCCATTTCCGGTGCACTCTGAATAACCAAACGACAAATTTGAGCCACTCTATGAGTTTCTGTACAGTTGGAGTGAACCAGTATGCACTCGGTATTCTCGAACGTGTCCATAATATATGTGCTTATCGCGGAATAGTTCAAGACAACAGAAACAATATTATAGTTAGGTTTAGGTACAAGTTTAGTATGAGACTAATCATAATGTTCTTTGTGTCTTTATTGCGAATGCTTGGACATGTACTGCTATATTGTGGCTTTTCTAACATGCGATTGAATTCCGAGGGTAATTGGTTACAAAGGAGGAAAATAAATGAACTTCTTATGAAGTTACATAGAATTCTAGCCTCGATTGAGAGTTTATCGACTTTTTGTGAGGCATAAAAGAAAAAAAAAGAAAAAATTTGTTGTGAAGGAGAAACAGTGATGCAAATGAAACCTTTGCAGTTTAAAGAGATGCGATGGTAGAATTAGATTTGTAACAGATTTTTCTATTCCTGCTTACATCTTATTTTTGTTGGGTATGTTTTATTTTCACGCCTGGCTATTGCTCTTTCAACGTTTGCCAATGCTCTCATCCGGACTTTTGACACACCTGTTATTTTTGTGCGCAACCACTACACGTGACTCTGCCAAGTCTGACAGTGGTCCTAATTTCCAGATCGTTGGGTTTTCATGAGACGTGAATTCTATAGAGATCCATTTGGAAATACAGTATGAATGTGAAATTAACTTGTGTAGCTGATCCAGAAGTTCTCATGATTATTGCCAGTGACGAGTGCGTGGATCTTCTAAAAGGCTACTTTGAAGGAGCATATGCTTTTGCATGCAGTTTTTAATAAACCTACAAATAACTTTGTCACAACACCATGCTCATGACTGGAAGCAAGTTTGAAGTCAGTGCAAAGCGAGTGGCAGTTGATCGGGTTGCCAGTCAATGCATTGCATGCATCACACCACACTCAATCAAGTAATTAAAAAACAAACAAAACAAACAAAAAAAAAAAAACGATCACTCAGTTGTTGGTGATCGGTGCTTCCAAACTCCAAGTCCCCATCAGCATGCGAAATGCTCCTTGCATGTGATTAAAAAGTCACATGGTGATGATCCTTTTTCACTAATTAATGTGATTTAGAGTCAATGTTGGGCCATTGGTGTACTGTGGTCAGGTGACATTGGGCAGTCGGTGAGCGTTTATGGCCCAGGTGTTTGCCCCCTGTCCCCTGACTTTACTTGCTGTAGAGTAGATTAATGGCACCTATTATAGGGTCCACTGGGAATTATCTTCGGAAGATGACCAGCTTCCTTGAACCCACTGTCGATTTTGTATTTTGCAAAGATAAATCCAATTGAAGAGGTGGATTAACATGAAACACACAATAGACATACATAGGTTGTCTTGTTTTATTCAAACAAACATGTTTACAAAGTTCTGTAGAAGGTGAATTTTTGAGGGATACATTTAACCGTTTATTTTTTCTATTGTCCTTTGGAAGGATGTCAAGCAGAGAAATGATGTCGGTGGGAGGCCCGTGGGGTGTGGCGCTTTATCTGTTTTATTTTATTTTTACCTTGTTGTGTGATTGTGTGTGGGTGGCAGGTGCGTGTGGGAGGCAGGCGGGAAGTGCCGCCTGTTGTCATGTGAGGAAGGAGGACTTTGTTTTGCGATGTCTTCACGCTCAGTTGGAGAGTCAGATGGGATTACTGGTTGGCGGTTTGTAGAGTGACGGGGTCACTGGGACACAGGACGTGGTGTGAAATCACATTTTCATGGCCAAGTGACACAGTGAAGGGGGCTGAGTTGATTTTCAGAGCTGTTGAGAAATAGAAAATAGTGGCGTGCCCATTTTATCACAATACTGCACTCGTAACATAATTAATTTACCAACACTTGCATTATGTTCCAGTATGAAATAAAATGTCGAGCAATATTCAGCAAAAATTAAGTCAATTCTCACACAATTACGATGTGACATAAAAGATGTTCTGACAACGATAAGATGAGCAACAAAATACAATTTTTTGTGAAGTTGTGTGATTGCAGGGAGATGCTAGAGCAAGCTTTACATGAACATAACTGCACGAAGGAATGCATATTAAAATAATCACAGCAGTTGCCAGACACGATGTAAAGAGGACCCGTAGAAGAGTTGTCAGTTGCATATGGTTGACTCAGAGCCATTTATTTCGACATTAAGTCTCAACTTGCATGACAACTTTGCCACATCATTAAAGCATCATTCTGTTTATTTCTTTTCCCTTTATTTTGCCTGGGATTCTCCTATTGAAACATGGAATATTTTCAAACTAATCAGTGTTTTGGAAAGCACAGTGAAATCGTGGTCGCGGCCACACAGGTCTGACAGTCAAAGTTCTAATTGGCCTTTCTGGGTGGAGTTTACATGCGCTTCCCCTGTGCTTGGGGTTTCTCTGGGTGATCAGGCTTCCTTCCACACTTACACTTGCCAGAAACATGCACACCAAATGAACTGGGTAATCTTGAAAAATTATGATAGATAATGTGTGTGTGTGTGTCGAAATCGTGGTCGCGGCCACACAGGTCTGACAGTCAAAGTTCTAATTGGCCTTTCTGGGTGGAGTTTACATGCGCTTCCCCTGTGCTTGGGGTTTCTCTGGGTGATCAGGCTTCCTTCCACACTTACACTTGCCAGAAACATGCACACCAAATGAACTGGGTAATCTTGAAAAATTATGATAGATAATGTGTGTGTGTGTGTCTGTGTGTGTGTGTGTGTGTGTGTGTGTGTG
>NW_017806032.1:67237-69314 GCF_001891065.2 Hippocampus comes
ATGTTTTGCACTTTTTGCTCCGTTTCAGTCCAAGTTTCTCCTTGCGTTTCTTCAATCCCATCGATTATCAAGTTGTTTCTTTTAGATTGTCCCTCTAAGTAGTCCATCTTGTCGGTTAAATCCAGCATACCATCACATAATTTGTGTATTTCAGTTTGCATAGTTTTACAATGGTCAATTCCATTTATTTGCTGTTTTTTAATGTCATCGATCTCCTTTTGGGTGAAATTAAGACTGGTTTTCAGTTCTTGTATTTCCCTGGAGAAACTGTCGAGTCGTGAGTTTGTAGAGTCCAGTATCATCTTTACAAATCCTTTATAGTGATCCTGTTGTTGCTGCATCAGAGCTGTGAAAAGTTCTTTTTGTTGCGTGAGTAGTTCGTTAACTTGCGTGAGGGTCATCGATTCTTCGTCCTGTTTGACCTCCTGTCCCCGTTTGGGCGGCTTTTTTTGTGTGTATATATATATATATATATATACAGTGATCCTTTGCTACTTTACGGTTCACTTATCACGGTTTCAGTGCATCACGGATTTTTCCAAAGTACTATATTCAGAAAAAAAAAATGCTGAATGAGGTTTTGTACATGCCTGTGCTGTATTTGCAGCGGGCACTCATTCAAGGCACATGATTGGTTCCTGGTGAGAAATTGACCAATGACAGCACCGAGTGAACTGATTGGCTGCGCATCTTCGCAGCCCCGCCCAGCACCTTTAGTCTCATCATGCGGGTGACTCACTGGCAGACTGTCTCTTCTGTTGTTTCTACGTGCACGGCTGGGAAAGACAGCGAGAGAGATGGGGCGGGTGTGGGCCTGTCCGAAAGCAGCAGCACGTCTCTCTTTACCTCCTTCTCATCAATACCGATTAATTGTGTTATCATTAACACATCGGCTGTGTGGGGATAGCTTGCCAGGAGCTAGCTGGAGGCTAACGGTGGCTACACCATCAGACCGTCAAATGAGAGCTGCCTTCTACACCGCCAGCACAAGTCTCTTCGCTACTCTCAGAAGGCAATGCTGATGAATGTTAATTACTGAATAAGGTTTTATAATTAATGTTAGGTTAATGCTGGTAATCAGATGCTAAGAACACATCAGGAACAGGAAGACTCAGGAGGCAGGCATAGCTGTCTTTCTTGCAAGAGAGAGCGCGCTAAAACATGTCTCGGTTCACAATCTGAAAGCAGCTCTCCAGCTGGCTCTGCAATGTAAACCGTTACAGGTTCCGGGGCAACTCTGAAGAGTGCGTGCGCGTTTGTCTCCTTGCATTTATTGGAAGGATGTCCCTGATACACAATCTTCTAACGGGAGTGGGGAGTATTTTCACATTCCACAACAGTTTCAGTCAAGGAGAGTTTCAATGAGAACACACAGTTCATTTCTGAGATGTCGTCAAACGGCTCCTGCTGGATGTCGATGGTCCACGTACACAGCTTGGGATGTCCCTCACACGGTGTCCTGGGGTTGATGTTATCTTCTCACAAGCAACAGTTAATTTGACCAGAAGCCGTTCACTTAACAACAAGATATTGTCTCAAAAGCTAGAACAGGAGCAGCCTGAGCTCTCCCGGTCCGACAAGTCTACCATTATCAACCTACCCCATTGTATATAAGGTATTTGCGAGGTATCACTCTGAAACAGGGTTTAAAGTTACACAGAGAGTGAATATGGGATAACAGAATTAAATTTATTCCAACAATTAAAGATTTAAGTAAATACGTGTATTGCTATAGTCTTTGTCTCAAATATGTAAAGTATAAATGCGGTGTACATATTTTAAACATGCTGGTGCCCACGGACCCTGACACAAAAATCCCTGGGGTTGGGGGGGGACAAACCCTACTGGGGTCTCGGTCCCCATTAACCACGATATATTTATATATATATATATATATAAATCCTCGTCTCACCCCTCGGGTGGTGTCCATCCCTCATTCAGCTCGGGTCCTCTACCAGAGACCAGGAAGCTTGAGGGTTCTGCGCAGTATCCTTGCTGTTCCCAGCACTGCACATTTCTGGACTGAGATGTCCGATGTTGTTCCCGGGATCTGTTGCAACCACTCATCTAGTTTGGG
>NW_017806032.1:75186-85186 GCF_001891065.2 Hippocampus comes
GAGATGCGCTGCTCCATCCCGCAGTGTCAACGACCATCACTCCATTGCTGCCTGTGTGCATGGTTTGGCTAGGCACTCCCAGCCACATCCTTGGCCTGTGCCCACCGCCATTCCACATCGCCACAGGACTTTGGGGGATTAGGGGGATACAGGGTGGGGGATTGGGTGTGGGGTTGGGGCAAGAAGCTTGCGCAGAGGTTAGGATTAAGGTGAGGGTGTGGGTGCACAGTCCTCACTCCCACCATCTTCACTCCTACCAGGTGGTTTCCGGTGGCATGAGGGTACCCATGACGACTTTCTTCTGGCAAGAGTTGCAGGGGGCTGCCGGTAGTCCGGTCTGTTGGACTCCGCCTGTGCCTGCCCCCAGGTGCCGGTTTGGGATCACTCTTTGTCTGGCCTCTACCCTTTGACCTGTTCGGCTTGGGTGACCCTGCCAGGAGTACGAGACTCCTGCCGACATAGCTCTAGGGGTCATGGAGACGCGCAAAGTGCCTCACCACGATAAGGTGGTGATCCCATCGAGGCACACACACACACACACACACACACACACACACACACACACACACACACACACACACACCCTTCAGATGCAGTATTTAAAGAAACAAAGTCAGCCTCAGCAATTTGCCCTTTGATCAATTACTTAGCATTTTTCTAATACTGCTCCCAAAATGCCTACAATTAACTGCACAGCAATTTTGCTCATTTAGCAGACCGAATCCCGGGTGTAACCGGTTCGTAGAGGAGCCCAGCTTCCACACTTGTGTGTGTGAGCAATCAAGTTTGCAACGGTTTTTCTGCTTGCTAATCTTTTGTAAATTAGGCTTCTCGTTCATCAAATGTTGCACGTGTTGGAATCGTGAGTCTTGTATGGATCCTTGACGATTCCATTCAGTCACGTTAATATTGGTATGTGTGATCTCTTAAGGTTTGTGTCAGATTATATTTTTCTCTCTTTCCAGAGTGTGTTTTTTTGACACGTTTGCTGAAGCAATTGTGCTTTATTGTGGTTGGCAAGCACATTTCACCTGCTCTTCACCCATACTGTGTTAATAGAGTAATTGGCTGTGCTGAGTGACAAGTGGCATCTTTAAGAAGATAATGAGGCAGGCATTTTAACACTCGACAGCAACTACAATCACACTATGCTGGAAAGATCACAAATTATTGGCAGGCTAGTTACCCAATTTTTTTTTTTTTTTTTTTTAATGTATTGGCATCGTAAAATGATTCATGGATATTTATGGATGCCAGTCCATCATTGATTACTGAGGCATCAGACCCAGCGAGGTGGGGAAAATCAGCCTCGATATTCGCTTGCCTGACACGGTGATTTAATTCCTTGAGGAACAACACATTCAGACACAACTGCTTTGAACAAGGAAATAAATATGTGTGCTCTTAGAGCAATGCCACAAATCAGCACATCCTCTCCTGCTCCTCACTTATCTGGCTTGATGATGTGAGCCTCGACACTTGCCCCATCTCATGCAATTCAGTCGTCAGTGTAGCTGGAAGATTTTAATGTTCCCCAATTTTTTTTTTTTTTTTTTAATGTTAATTGGCATCGTAAAATGATTCATGGATATTTATGGATGCCAGTCCATCATTGATTACTGAGGCATCAGACCCAGCGAGGTGGGGAAAATCAGCCTCGATATTCGCTTGCCTGACACGGTGATTTAATTCCTTGAGGAACAACACATTCAGACACAACTGCTTTGAACAAGGAAATAAATATGTGTGCTCTTAGAGCAATGCCACAAATCAGCACATCCTCTCCTGCTCCTCACTTATCTGGCTTGATGATGTGAGCCTCGACACTTGCCCCATCTCATGCAATTCAGTCGTCAGTGTAGCTGGAAGATTTTAATGATGCCTTCAATGATTTTGATTGCATGGACATTATTACTTGTGATTATTGCAGAACGTGTGCTTCCTCCCAAGTGAAGAACGAGTTCCTGGGTAGACAAGAACAAGATCGTTCTTCGTGCTTTGCCTCTTAATATATCTTTTTTTATCCTTGGATAAATAAAAGAATAATTGCCCATTCAATTTTAGAATAGCGGCCCGGTAGTCCAGTGGTTAGCACGTCGACTTCACAGTGCAGAGGTGCCGGGTTCGAATCCAGCTCCGGCCTCCCTGTGTGGAGTTTGCATGTTCTCCCCGGGCCTGCGTGGGTTTTCTCCGGGTACTCTGGTTTCCTCCCACATTCCAAAAACATGCATGGTAGGCTGATTGAACACTCTAAATTGTCCCTAGGTGTGAATGTGAGCGTGGATGGTTGTTCGTCTCTGTGTGCCCTGCGATTGGCTGGCAACCAATTCAGGGTGTCCCCCGCCTACTGCCCGGAGACGGCTGGGATAGGCTCCAGCACCCCCCGCGACCCTAGTGAGGATCAAGCGGTTCGGAAAATGAATGAATGAATGAATTTTAGAATATAAAACAAGAGTATTTGCAATATGGGAAGAACAACAACTTGTTTCCATGTCAGTGACCGGGCATATTCCGTCTCCATTTGGCATGTGATTGACTGACGATCAGTCCGGTCGACCTTTCGCCGAAAGTCAGCTCGGCAAGGGTGTAACTCCCTGCAAACTTGAACAGGATAACCGGCATGAAAAAAAAAAAAAAAAGAATGGATGGCAGGATGGCTGTTTCTCTCTCTCTAGAACATGCTGGAGAAATACGCAGGTTTGGTTTGTGCAATATTTTCGGTCCCCTGTGTTGTGGGTTTTTGTGGCATTCTGCTTCTGGAAGATTTGTGATTTCTCTCTCTCTCTCTCTCTCTCTCTCTCTCTCTCTCTCTCTCTCTCTCTCTCTCTCTTTGTTTGAATTAAATTAGTTAACTGCAAATTGGTGAAACACCCCAAAAGAAAGGCAGCATTGCACTAGTAATACCTTAAGTCCAACATTGCTGATCTTTCATTGTCTGTTATTTACACAAACCTGCTTCCTCTGACCTTTCACGGACTATAAGGCTTTAAAGTCAGTTAATTTTGAAGCAGACAGTACAAAGAACAGGACATGAATGCGAGAGTGAGTGGTGAAAGGCTTGCAAATAGCAAACCGTTTAATAAGCAGGCTGGGTTGGGTACAGTACGTGGGTAGCCGTAGTCAGGAAAGGCAAAGGTAGCGAAAATTGGTAGGGCAAAAAGACAAGGTCAATACTCACACAAGGGTGAAACTCACAATTAGTTGGTAGGGAGAACAAGGACTGCTGGAATGTGACAACAAGGCGCAATGAACTGGCGATGAGACAGGATGAGGCATGAGGTTCAACAAAAGGTAATCAGGGAAAAGGCGGGTGAAGAAAGCACAATCAGGGGCAGGTGACCTAAACAAAATGTGAGAGGCAGCATACACACACACACACACACACACACACACACACGCACACACACACACACACACACACACACACACCCACACACACACACACACACACACACGCGCGCGCACACAAACAAATTAGGCAGATGGTGTACCTGTGTCTTCCTTCAGGTCTTCAAAAAAAGCCTGTTTTGAACTGAGACTATAGAAGAAACAAATGTGTTGAAAGTTCTCTGATTAGGGAAAATTGAAAAAAAAAATTAACACAAACGAAAAATAACTTGACTCAATGAGCTGGACATGTCAGAAGCTTCTGAAAATAAATAAAGAGCGGATGTCTAGCTCCCTTCATCTTCTGTCCAGGAAAAGATAAGGATTCTTCTTGTATGAACGAACTTCCCCTGTAATTAAGCATTCAGGAAATATCAAGTCTCCTCAAGCATGGAAATAATGAAAAAAAGAGCAACATCGACCTGTGCAGTATGTTTGTCTTCTCGGTTAGGCAGGAGGCTTGGCTCAGTAGACATGAAATATATTTTCTCCTAACACTGATTCCATCAGTATTAAAAGGTAAATGGCAGAAATCGATGCACTGAGGAGTGTGCCTATATGAGGAGGATGAGGGGATCCTCAAGCGATGGACCAATCCAGTGAGCTGGGGTATTAAATGGAATCGCTGGATAGCAGTAATAATAAGCAGTAATAATATATATATATGTTTTTAATAGTGGTGCTCCCATCGATCGGCCACCGGTCATGATCGGCTGATCGGCCGATTTCCCTGGGAAAGTAAACGACCATCATACTCAATGACTATCAATGCCTTTCATCACCCATCACATCATGGGTTGCTTACGTCCTATGCCTACCACCCGAACTTCAAATGAGGTTGGGGCACAGTCTGGTTTTAACATGCAAAGTGAGTAGTTACAAGTTGTGGGTAAAGTTCCTGTGGTGAAAAAAAAAGGCCTTTTAGTCGTTAGTTCAGTGTAGTGTTGAGATTACAACTCCAGCAGTGAGCTTCTTTTTTATTAAGTCAATAACTAATCAGCATGCCCATCTCAGAGTACAGAGGTCCAAGGTTTGATTCTGGGCTGTGGCCTTCCTGTGTGGAGTTTGCATGTTCTACCCGTGCATGTGTGGTTTTTCTCTGGGTGCTCTCCTCCCACGTTCCAAAAAACATAGATGGTAGGTTAATTGAACACTCTAAATTGTCCTAAGGTGTGATTGTGAGTATGAGCGGTTGTTTGTCTATGCGTGCCCTACGATTGGCTAGGAACTGGTTCAGGCTGTACCCCAGCTGACTGCCCAAAGATGGCTGGGATAGGCTCCAGCACACCCGCAACCCTCATTTCAAATAATGGCAGGATGGATGCATATATAAAGAATTACTTCCTGTTTCTCAAACCTTAACATCTGCTGTCTGGGCAGCTTCTGTCACAGGTAATACCAGCCTTATTCGAAAGCTAAAACCATCTCAATCAATACACACCCCAGGGCAAAGACGCAGATTGGGGAAAGAGGAAGGATAACAGGATGCTACCTAATTCAATGAAATAGACATTACCCAGTGCTCTCAATCTGCCAGGGCATGAGTAATCAGAGACAAATTCATTTAGGAGCCCGGGAGCCCGGTATTGCTTTCAATTAGGGGCTAGAGATTAGAGCAAGTGGGGTGCACCAAGTGAGAGTCGACGTGGGTGAGTCGACTCACAATTCACAGCAAGCGCGCATCATTTTCAGCTGACGTTTCCAATTTGTGGCCTTCCCCCAGCGTGTTGAACAGCTGGTGCAAGCAATGTGATGCTCACTTATCCAGTTAAATGTAGACAATGATCTTTTGGCCACCATCAGTGAAATATATTGTCGGATTGAGTGCCAGAAATGCAAAGTAGGAATGCAAGTATGAGACAGACACATGAGGACGATGACCGTTTACACAAACATTTTAAAGTCTATTTTATGTTCTTAATGGATGGATGGATGAGCATTTCCACCACCAAAAGAGAATAAGCGTTAAAGATAATGAATTGTGTAAGGTGGACCTTTTGCTGAGGAAATTATGAAGCGGTTGAAGATTTGATTGCTCTCTATCGGCCCAAAATGCTCTCGTTGGTTTTTATAGCATCCGGTGTTCATCGTATATTTCCCCCAATCCTGCTAAAAGGCAGGGAGACAAACTAAAAACCTTATTGGATCAGCTACAGTGTAACACACTCTGGTGTCAAATGATGATGGGCTCCTTGACATTTCAGCCGTGGCTTTCCCAGCAAGTATTTCTTTTTCATAAACTCTCCTGAGAGTCACTCAACTGCTCCTCTGGCCTCGAGCCTTTGCACCGAAAATTTACTGTCAAAGGACGTTTCTTCAGATGTAAATAGAACTTGTCAGCATCCTCATGAACTGTCTGATGTGTTTTCGTGTCCACTGTTAGCTCACACTGTGACTGACATCCACTGCATTAGCTGTCTGGAACGTACTTGAGACGGTGGTCAGCAGGGCGTAATCGGAGATTTTGTGGGCAGAGTGTAAGCAAACAGTTGTGAAAACAGCTGTTTTAGGAGAATTAAATGTTCCACCTCATAACAGAAACGCAGATGGTGTTGCTCCTTTTTCAGCAGCTGCCTTAGTTTAAAGCACTTGCTGTTTATTTTGTAAGCAATGTCTCCTTTTAATTTCAGACAACTTGGCAGCCGTCCTTTTAGTGGATGAGCTCTCGTGCAGAAACGGTGCTTGAAATGTACTTCGAAAGAAGACTGTCGCTCTTCTAATGAGAATCTTCCCTTCTTGTTTTTACAGGTATATTTGGACCAGACGAGGGCTGGGCAGCAGCCTATCCAGAATGTAAGGAGAAAAACCAGTCACCGATCAACATTATGGACGAAGATGCGAAAATATCCACTGAGTTTCAGGAAATTACACTGGAAGGCTTTGACGCTGAATCTTCGAATAAGACGTCGATGAAGAACACTGGCAAAACAGGTACGGTAAACATATGCAAGTAGGTCTGTCCAAGTCTCCGGAAGGGAATGCAATGCCCCACCACATATCGTAGTGGGTCCTATTTCATACCGTGGTAGTGATTGAAGTTTTTTCTTTTATTTGCCATCCATCCATTCATCCATTTACCGATCCACTTCATCCTCACAAGGATCGTGGGGTGTGCTGGAGCTTATCCCAGCTGTCTTCGGGCTGTTGGCAGGGTACACACCCTGAGCCGGTTGCCAGCCAATCGCATTGCACACAGAGATGAACGACCATCCTCACTCACCCTCACCTAGGGACAATTTCGAGTGTTCAATCAGCCTGCCATGCATGTTTTTGGAATGTGGGAGGAAACCGGAGTACCCGGAGAAAACCCACGCAGGCATGGGGAGAACATGCCAACTCCACACAGGGAGGCCGGAGCAGGAATCAAACCCTGCACCTCTGCACTGTGAGGTTGACGTGCTAACCACTGGACCACCAAGCCACTCTTTCATTTGCCCTCATTTTAAATATTCAATGAAATGAAAATATTGAAAGTGGAACATGCTTCCTTTAAAGTACAAAATGCAAACATTTAATCCTCTCCGAGTCAAATTTCTTTCAGATCCTAAGTGTAGTCTGGTCTTTGAGAAGTGATTTTCAGATTATCAGTGGTTTTCATGTTGATAATGCTGTTTATGTTCCGTCGTATGAAGTAAACTTGTCTGACCACTCAGGGTTCCCTTTAAAGGGGGCACATTATGGTACTTATTTTAGTTTAGCAACCAGGCAATGAAGTATGAAATTGCATAACCACGTCATTTTATCGTGAGGTGCTTATGTCAGAAAATGTGTCTTTAACAAGCCGTACAGCTTTTGACCGTACTACGACGTAACAGTCAGGTATCAATTTATTTATCTGTTCTTTTATTTCGTTTATTTTATTTATAATTTTATCTGTGGTTTTCTCGTTCTTGTTCTTGATTGTAAAGTGTCCTTGAGTGTTTTGAAAGGTGCTGATAAATAAAATGTATTATTATTATTATTATTTTAAGCACTGCTCTTAAACCTGCAACCTGGCAGCTACCTAGGCATTAATAAGCCATTTTCCTTGCAGCCTACACAGAACATCAATCTTGTCAGAGCCAAAGTCTAAGCAGGTTTGTGCTCAAATTTGTGTTAGCCAACAGTGTTACCTGTGTAACCCCTGGATAACTGACGTTTTTTTGTTTCAGCAGGTGAATTGAATATCCATTAAATATAGTGGCAGAGAACAGAGAAACACTGACAAAATATTATATACTGTTGTACTAGGTTAACTCCTAACTTCTCTTCCTACGGTGTCAACAATGTGCCCATAAGTTGGAACTATCTTACGGTAACACAGTAACAAAGTAGAATAGTCATAATTACAGTAAATCATTGAGTGATAAACAATTCCAGGCCGTACATGTAAAACAACCAAATACAAAGTACAGCGGTAACAAGACATGCTTTCCTATGCTTCGCAATGATGCATTCCTACCCTACCTCATAAACCAGTTGCTTGTGTGGCATTCATTACCTTGAAATATCAGAACGGCAAAACGAGGTAACCGGTACGGTACTGTATATACAGTGTGACCTCAAAGGTCCAACAATCCATTCCAGGATGATGATTGACCTCCATTTTTTTTCAGATTTCGAAACATGAACAGTAAAAAAGAAAAAGAAATAATACATTAACACCTGTACTTAACCTTTGGTTAAAAGTGATGCTGCAGAGACAAATGTTCCCACGTTAGATAACTGAGCTTATGCTCTTCAAAGGGCTTTCACATCGACAGCCAACTGTACGTTTGATTAGCACCATGATGTTCATCTTGTCTTCTTATTCGTTAAAACGGGTTGAAGTTTTCTTTTTTTCAAGACAGTGGTCTTTTTTTTTTTTTTTTTGTGAAGAGAAAATGTCTTACCTAAGCTGACAGTTCCGGCTGTCACTTCAGCCTTCATCGGTGCAATCCACTACCTGAAAAAATGAAACCTTCAACCTCTTGTTCGTTTTATTGTTTCACTATTATTTTTGACATACTTTATTGTTCCAAGCAAGCAGGGAGGGAATGTGTGTTCCTATATTGCAGGGGTCAGGAACCTTTTTGACCAAGACAACCATGAAAGCAAAATATTTGGAAATGTATTTCAGTGAGAGCCATGTACTATATTTTAAAAGTGAATTCAACAAAATGTCCATATAATAAGCCTGTGAATTTATTCTTTTAAATAATGTTGTTATAATACTCACTATTAATGTGAATGGTTTTTCATTCCTCACTATTGCTAAAGATCCAGCAAAGCTAGTGGAATTATAGTCACCTTGCCGGGTCCATACGCGGAGTTGCTGCTGGCTAGCTTGCACCCTGCTCAGTAGCTTGCACGCTTTCCTTTCTGCTGTCGCCCAGAGGGTATATTGATGCGAACGAACGAAGCATGATGCAATCATCAAAAGAGCCACCTGCATAAATGACTCAGAGCAGTAAATTGTCCCTAGAAAAAACTTACAGGGGTACACTGGAAGAACTAAATCCAAAACACAAACAAACAAACAAACAAACAAAACATTACAGTAAAACAAAACAATGTGACAGCAAGAAAAACAAAAAAACATGACAACACAAAACAATGTGACAGCAACAATGATCCGACCAAGACTGACAGAAACCACGGAACTGAATACAAGCAAACTGACGAGACAAAAAGGAACACCTGGACAAGACACTCAGGGTTGAGGTAGCTGATTGGTTAACACAAGGGATGACAACAGGCGGAAACAAAACCAAACGAGGAAGACAAAAAGCACAGAGGAAACAAAACCAAATGGAATCCAAACAAAAAACTGAATCATGACAACTACTAAATATAAAATCATCTCTCTAAGTAATTCATTTCTAATGTTGACCGTAAAAGGAAATTGCAACACTTCGGTTACATTATATAACATTTTAAAAACGTAACAAAGTCAAACCCTTGAAAAGAGAAAACCAGAATACTGAGGATGTAAACCAGTGTGACACATCTAATAATCCTTGTTTCTGTCGGCATGTCTGCATGTCAAACATCTGCTGCATCACTCCCCTTCCTCCTATTATGAAACAGGACAGGTGCAATATGAAACAAGACATTCCTGATGCAGATAACGGCACCTATTTCAGACAAGCAGAATATAACAAGGGCAAAGTCTGGTGTCACTGCATGTCGGAATCAACATGCTGCTATCTGCATTCGGTTTTCTTGGCATTTCATGGACCCTCCTTGACAGCTGCAGGTATTTCATTATACCGGGATGTCAGAAAGATGGATGATAAATTCTCCTCAGTCTAGGCCAGTTGAAAGGCATATGCCACATTTGTTTGGTGAGCATATTGACATCATGTCGTCTTATTCCCAGCACTAACCTGTTTGTCTAGCACATAGTTATTTCATTTTGCACCATTTAGTCATGAGTGTAAACTGAAAAGAATTTCCATTTCTGAGACGCTTGACGAGTAATTGATGACATTTGATCCAAGCAAAACACAAGAAAGAGCTGAATCTTTGTTGCACTCTACAGAAGTTATTTTATTTATTCATTTGTTTTGTGTGGAAGGGCTATCTTGGCATTTTCACAAATCGAATTGCCTCTATCAAGTAGGCTGGTGCCGAGAAAAGGTTATGATCTGCA
>NW_017806032.1:87324-114819 GCF_001891065.2 Hippocampus comes
CCTCTATGTCAATCAAGTAACGGGATTGATGATAGGCGGACATAGTGCGTTCGGTGTATTTAGTGTGTTTTTTTGAAGGACATCGCCACTGCCGAGGCGTTTTCGCCGCTTGTCGTGTGAAAGCCCGGGAGCCGCATTGAACCAGCCAAAGAGCCGCAGGCGGCTCGCGAGCCGCGGGTTGGCCACCCCTGCACTGGCATATTCCACCAGCCTTTTGTTTTCACTGAGACCTCCTTGATGTGGTGACGTTGGAAACCGGGCACATGTAACACGGCATGTGGGATATGTTCACTGAGCCAAATTTCAGTGAAGTAGAGAGCAGCAGAACATGCAATGCCCTTGCTGGTGCTTGTTAGAAGGAGAAGCATGTCCCATTTTTTTTTTTTTTTTTTTTTTTGGGGTTGGGGGGGAAGCATAATTTTACAAGATGAATCGATGGGAGCGGAGTTTGAAATCCTCCCTTTGAAGCTCAACCAGCACACTGGCAATCTTCCCCTTCTGTCTTCAGCATAGCCTCCACGGGCCGTAAGAGTGCAGCTGCTCTTACGGTTAGTATCGCCGAAAAACCTTGCGGATTTGTGAAAGTTGGTGAAAAAAAGGTCTAGTGCAGACTCTCTAATGCTGAGCAAGTCTTCTCTCTTGTGTAACTAAGTGCTGCAGGATCGTTGAATACGAATGAAAATACCAAAAACAAAGGCACTACTAGAAATGCAGGATCGAGGCGAACAGTCGGAATTGTGTTATGAAGAAAGAAAAAATGGGATGGTACATGTCCTTCTACTCTTTTCAATTAAAGTCATTGTAGGCCAGATTTTCACATGTTGCTAATATGTTATCCTTATTGATCCTGTCCTATGGTGTGGTCCTTTTTTGAGTAATTTTTTACTCCCTGCTCTGCTCTTGAGTAGGTTGTCACAAGGTTCACTCTTGGTCAGATAATCCGCCATCGTGGTCTCAACTTCCACTGCTTTGCTGCAGACATCAAGATCCAGCGCTCCACCACTGCTGACTTGAACTTGATGAAACTGAAATTAAAATCCTGGCTTTTTCTGTTTCTCCCAAATTAAATGTGACCAATATTAGCATTGGCCCAAAAGCAGTTGCAACCCTCAGCTTGACCAACTCTGGAAAAAGAGTGAACCACT
Source organism: Hippocampus comes (assembly GCF_001891065.2). Classification (NCBI taxonomy): domain Eukaryota; kingdom Metazoa; phylum Chordata; class Actinopteri; order Syngnathiformes; family Syngnathidae; genus Hippocampus; species Hippocampus comes. The sequence continues at coordinate 88,470 of NW_017806032.1, forward strand.
AGCTATTGGCAACAAGCTGATAAACAGATATGTTCTACCTGGAGGCCTCATGTGGAGGAAAGTAGATTGAAATAATACCTTGGAATACATATTGACAATGAAAGTTCTCCTTCTTAAAATTGGGCTGACTGGACCTGTTGACTTAAGGGGTGTTCACAAGGCACACATTTGCAGCGGTGCTGCAACGATGTAGTTTGTTGCAATTTATCTTACACCGGTGTACATTTTTGTGGAGCGTTCACACGTATAAAGCTGCTTACTAAAGAGAGGCGTCTTAACCCTGGTGCAGCCCCACTTGCATTCACACGGCAATTTCTGTGGTCATGCAAGACGATAATACGGAAATAAAACATGCACATGCGTAACGTGTACTTCCTTTTCCACGCCTTTTTTGTGACATATCAAAAAACCATGGTTTATACTTCTCCAGACAAATCAATGCTGTGGTCGATCAGACACCGTAAAAGGATGAGAAAGAGAAAGGAAAGAAGTGCAAAACACCCAGGATGCAAGTTATGCAATACCCGTATGTAATCAACTCTTCTCACGCGCAGTGAGGCTACCCCTGTAGCATTCACACGTCCCATTTTATATCGGTGCTGCCCTGCAAACTAGCATTTACTCCGGAGTAAATTTTTAAACGGTCAGCCTTCTACTAAGCGACTGGAAACAACAACTATCCACTTCTGAGCTGTCTGTAATAGCTGCTAATTGTGATGGACACATTAGAGTGGACTGCTGCAACCCTTTTCCTGAACTACAAATATCCCCAAGGTTTAAACACCATGGTGGCTTGTTATTAGAATTGGCCAATAATGCTGACTACACTTTTAGCAATAAGTCAGGCAAAACAATGTATTACTTACTGTTAAAAGTGATAAATCAAGAAAAATTAAAAAAATATGGTTGATATTGCTTAGATTGTACATTTGAACCGAACAGAGAAGTGAACACATGAATGGAGAGCACTTTACAACCCACCGTTAACAGGAAGGGTTGGTGATTTACAGTGGATTTGCAGTGGTTGGCTGCTTAGCATGTCGGCCTCACGAGGGTCGTGGGGGGTGCTGGTGCCAATCCCAGCTGTCCCTGAGCAGCAGGCGGGGGACACCCTGAACTGGTTGCCAGCCAATCGAACATAGACGAACAACCATTTGCGCTCATGCTCACACCTAGGGACAATTTAGAGTGTTCCATTAACCTGTCATGCATGTTTTTGGAATGCGGGAGGAAACCGGAGTACCCGGAGAAAACCCACGCAGGTCTAGGGAGAACATGCAAACTCAACACAGGAAGGCCAGAGCCAGAAGCGAACCCTGCCCCTTTACAATGTGAGGCAGACGCACTAACCGCCCCACAATAATATTGACATGCTAAAACATTTATAGATTCCAAAGGTGATGTTAAAATGTATTTCTGCCAGGCTGATCACATCATGCCTCTCATTAGTTACGCTGTCTGGTAGCTTGCTAGTCTCAGATATTGACAAAATAAATGTGAATGCGAATAAATGCGTCAAGAAGTGTACAATTTAAGTTAATCTTTTTGGTCTGTCTGGATCTTTTTTCTGCCAGGAAATTTTGACGAATGGTGCTTTGCAATGGTGTTTTTTTTTTTTTTGTTTGTTTTTTGGTGGCGGCGGAGGGGTTGTAGCAACGTTCAAGCCTCTAAATTCCGTTAGAGCAGTTACACATGGCACGAAGTACACCTGCTGTTTTGTCACATGAGGCTTAAAGCCTTCTGCCAGCTTTAAGGCACAGGTGTCAAACTACGGTCCTCGAGGGCCGTTATCCTTCCGTTTTCCATCCCTCCAAGCTGCAACACACCTGATCCAAAGAATCAGGATCATTATTAGGCTCCTGGAGAGACTGCTGATGAGCTGATCATTTGAATCAGTTGTGTTGCAGCAGGGAGAAATGGACAATATGCAGGAAAGCGGCCCTCGTGGACTAGAGTTCGACAACTATGCTTTAAGGAGGACAGTTCTGTCATACTGTCCTACAAACCTGCTTGTTAGTTGGTAGCCTCTCTTTTTTTTCAATCCCATAGATTCTCACACATGCACAGAACATGGCTTATTTTGTACCATGTTTACCATGACAGACCATTTAATTTAGTATAATCTGTTGGTTGTGCAAACAGAGTGGTTTGAACACTGTCAAAGCCAACTTCTGTTTTTCATGTCAACGACTAATGTCCACAAATACAATAAACACTTGTTTTGAGTTGCTGGGAAGGTGAAAAAAAGAGGCAACATTAAAAGAAGAAATAATAAATAGACGTACATCAGCATTGTCCAAATATATTTAAGAGCCATACCCATATTCAGGTTAAACAGTGGACACAAGAAAAAAAAATCAGCTGTGGGTGTTGTAGCATGTTGAAAGCCCAGTAAAAATGCAACACTAACAAGAGCTGTGAAAGAAAAATGGCATGTAGGTTCTTCTCCCCCTCTTCATAATGCATGGCTAACAAGACAAATGTCCCTGTCTTTTGGCATGAATAATGCATGCATACCTTGCAGTTTGTAAACGACAGATGAGCGCTTTATCTGCAGAGGGATCACCTCCACTGAGCACGATGATGGAAACGGGGGAAACCTACATACTTCAGCACAGCAAACTGAGATTCGGATAACATTTCATCGTTTGATTAACTTTGAAACCTAAAGCTTCACATCCGCAAATGAAGGGAATGAAATCTGCAACTGTAAACATTTGACTGAGTCTCGTTTGTGGCATATCAAGAAACAATAGATGCAGGATAAACTCTCAATATGCAACAGAACTGCATGGTGGGGAAGCGAGATCGAAAATGGGTGGATGGAGGTTTTTATCTGAAATGGAGCAGAAGCTCAAGAGGCGTGAAATGACAAGCTCATAAACTGCTCATGAAAATTAGTTGAGACACGTGAGTCACGTTGGCAGTGGTTCAGCTGAGGATTCTTAATTCATAAAAGGTACAATGGTGATCAATGCAATGGTAACAGTAATGTTGCTCCCTCTATAGCATCAAGCAGGCTAAAATCAGCTTTAAATCACATCCCTATAATTGGTTTGTGTATGTTTCTCTCTCTCTCTCTCTCTCTCTCTCTCTCTCTCTCTCTCTCTCTCTCTCTCTCGCTCGCTCGCTCTCTTTCTCTCTCGCTCTCTCTCTCTCTCTCTCTCTCTCTCTCTCTCTGCCTCTCTCTCTCTCATGTACAATGTCAAGTGGCATGGTGGGTGAGCGGCTAGCACGTCCGCCTCGCAGTGCAGAGGTGTAGGGTTTGATTGCGGCTCCGGCCTTCCTTTATGCAGTTTGCATGTTCTCCCGTGCCTGTGTGGGTTTTCTCCGCTTTCCTCAGACATTCCAAAAACATGCACGGTAGGTTGATTGTACACTCTCTCAATTGTCCCTAGGTGTCATTGTGAGCGAAAATGGTTGTTTGTCTGTGTGCCCTGCGAATGGCTGGCAACCCGTTTAGGGTGTGCCCCGCCTACTGCCTAAAGTCTGTCATGTCCCGTTTGCGACAGCAGGTGGCAGACGGTGTTTTCGGCCGGATGCACACCTGCTACCCATTAGAAATCAGGCACTGGCTTTATTAGGGCCGGCTTTCGTGTTTTCACTTGCCGGAGAATTGTTTACCGTGCCACTGCTGTGCCCATTGTGTCGTAGTACCTTCTCGCATTTCGCCTTTGTGCGCTAGTTCGTATTTGGAGTGTGATTCTCGGTGTGTATTATTATTGCAACTAGATTGTTTTTCTCCTTGCCTTCGTGCGAGCGTTTTTTGTTATTCGGTTTTTTCGTGCCTTTCCTGGTACTCGTTTTTGCCAGCGTTTTCTGTTGTCTCGTTTTTGCGGCCGTCCATTACTGTGCTTGTCACCAGAGCATGCAATCAATACTGTGATCACACGTGATGGAAGGCAAAACAGAGGTAGGGGGGGGGCACAGGAAAAGACGAGATGTGTTGAGGCGGGTGGGGGTTCAGTCAAACACTGGTGGGGTGGAACTCTTGGCGACGGAAGGATACGAGAGATGACAAGCGAAATGTCAAGAGAGCAGAGACAAACAACAAGGAAGCGGTACTATATACGGCCGAAGCAAACACGGGCCGATGGAGTGAGTGTGGGAGTGCGGGAGGCTGGAGGACTGGATGAGGGGAGGCAGAAAATAGACTAAGTGTGCCAGGAAGAAGAGAACGAGAGAGAGTGAAAGAGAGAATGGCGAGTGGGTGGCAGAGTGGATAATGCTATATATAATGGCGGAGGTTCGGGAATAGAGGTGTCATTGTGAGCGAAAATGGTTGTTTGTCTGTGTGCCCTGCGAATGGCTGGCAACCCGTTTAGGGTGTGCCCCGCCTACTGCCTAAAGTCAGCTGGGATAGGCTCCGGCACGCCCCGCGAGCCTTGTCAGGATAAGCGGATCAGAAAATGGATGGATGGATGTTTATAATGTTCATGCATATGTATTCATTGACCAAAAATGATTAAAATTTAAAAATATAATTACCTTTCCAAATGTTGTGATTTGATGAAGGGATATTAATTCAAAAACCTCCAATTGATTCCCCACTATTAAAAACTGTGAAACCCTGCATATTAATGTCATCATTTTAATCCATTTTGTTGGTTCTTTCAATCATGAAAATTCACCACTATTGTTGCTGTTTAATTTCCAATCTCAAAGAGTACATCGGGTTGTGGAGTACATATTTTTTTTGTATTGAAAACAAAACGGAGCGTGTCCTCAAGTCCAGGACTTGAAAATTGCTGTTCACAGACTCTCTCCATCTGAGTGTGGCTGAGCTTGAGCTTTTTTGCAAAGTGGAATCAACAAAATGTTCAGTGCGTGGATGTGCAAAAGCTGGTCGAGACATATTCCCAAAAGACTTGCAGTTAGAGAAAAGCGTGGCTCCCTTAAGGCTGATAAACACAAATGCACAGCACATTTTTTTGATTTTCATTTGCCCAAGATTTTGAAAACTATGTATCCTTTCCTTGTGTTTGCGTGGTGGTAAAATTCAAGGGGTACAAACGCTTCTGACAAGACACTAGACTGTGCATACAGTTGTTTCTCAGGGAACTGTGTGCGATGCGTCATCCCTTTCACTTATAATGTCTTGATTTTCTCTTTGTGTCCTTCCTCCAGTGGCCATAATGCTCAAAGATGATTATTTTGTGAGAGGAGCAGGCCTACCGGGGAGATTTAAAGCAGAGAAAGTGGAGTTTCACTGGGGGCCAAGCAACGGATCGGAGGGCTCTGAACATAGCATCAAGGGCCGACGTTACCCTGTGGAGGTAAACAAATTTATCTGGCTTTCACATTTGTCAACTTACAATGTCCAGCGCTCATATTTGTCGAAGCTGAAGCATTTTAATTGTAAAGCCACTCCCTTCGTTCACTTGCAATTGCATCGTTTTGTTTCCTCCCTCTTGGTATCCTTCACATTACAAGACACAGAGTTCACACTGACAAATAAATAGGAGGGAAGTAACCAATTGTTGTTGATCATGTAACATCATGATGACAATACAGTCATACTTCGGGTTTCGAACATAATCCGTTCCAGAAGGCTGTTCCAAAACCGAAACCAAGCTCTTTTAAAAAAAAAAATCTTTATCTACCACGTCTGCTCACAATGGAACGCTACACGACGAAGTGTGCCTTCCTCGTGTAAGGAAGGCGAGAGGAGTGAAGTGGCGCATTCAAGTGCGCTCAGTTTGGACGAGAACCGATTTTCGGTCAAGAACAGAGACGTTCGAAAACCGAGGTTTGACTGTATATCACAAAAATGGAATCTGATGGGTATAGTGGTCTTCCTGTCATGGACACTTTGAACAATAATTGAGACGAATAGGCGGATGCCCAATTTTTCATTAGTAGAAAAACGGATGCATATATTAACTAACATATAAAGACTCAAAGTCAGACACTAGTCTCCAAAATTTTGAGAGGAAATTCTTTTCCGAGTTATTACCCCTCTCGTGTGCAGTAAGAAGATAAAGAAAACAATGAAACCGTCCTCACTTCTCCCCCCAAAACGGCTTGAACATCAAAGCTCATTAGATGCTGGGGATGTACCAATTGTGATTGCAGTTGCGCTATCAAGCAATAGGAATTGTTTTTCAAGAAAAGCAGCTGAAGTGTTCATTGACGAATCCTGCTATGATGGCTTCACCGTATAGCTCTGTAAGATACACAAAATAATAAAACATAATTCTATATCAGAAAAACTACCGGTAGTTTACTATTAATGGGTGTTTATAGCTGTTTTTTTTTTTCCAGCCGGGATGGGGGGGCTTGTCTCATTTACAGATTGCTGCATACTATAATAGTTTATTTAATTTTAATCCTTCATTTAATGCATTGCATTTTCTGTGCAGCAAGGTGGATGGGTGGTTAGCCCATCTCTCTCATTGAGATTTCACTTTGGCCTGTGTGGAGGTTGTCATCTCTGTGCTCTTCCTACCGGATTCAATTTTGGGTGGCATTAGTACATATCGAATGACTTGGTGTGATGATTAAAAGTTTACGTGGAGGACCCACATGCAGGGAAGAAGGGCAGTAAGGCAAGAGTGTTCTCAAAAAGTATTTTAATGACAAGAATGTAAAAAAAAAAAAAAAAAAAAAAAAAAGAACACATTGCACTTTGGAATAATCCGAAAACTAAATGAACGAAAGTCAACCCGCCCAAAAAACATTAAAGGAAACACACAAACAATCAGACTAAATTCACCATGATAGGAGGACGTTAACAGTACCAGGAATAACAAACAAAGAAACGGCAAGGACCGAAATAAACCAGGGAACTTAATACAAGCAAAATGACTAAACAATAAGAAACACCCGGACAAGACACGAGTGGTGAGATGACGCCTAACAATCAAGACACGTAAAAAACACAGGGGCAAACAAGACATAAAAGACTCTAAATGTACGGTATTTTCCGCACTATAAGGTGCTCCGGAGTATAAGGTGCACCTTCAATGAATGGCCTATTTTCAAATTGTTTTCATATATAGGGCGCACCGTGTTATAAGGTGCATAGAACAGAAGATACAATAGTGGCTGCGGTTATGTTATGCAGCCACTAGATGGAGCTATGCTAAAGGGAATACAACACAATACAGATTTATTGATGTAGAGATTTCACAACCGCTGCATCTGTTGCAAAGCGCTTGACAGAACTTTTAAAATACTATGCCAAGAAATCAGAATATTGATCCATATATAAGGCACATCGGATTATCAGGCGCACTGTCAGTTTTTGAGAAAATCGAATGCTTTTAGGTGTGCCTTATAGTGCGGAAAATATAAATGGAGGGTGATGTTTGAGGATTTCAAAGGAATGAAATGCAAAAAAATGACAACTGATTGTGTGAGCATGCTAGTCTGGTTCCTTCCTGACTATTATCAACACGAGCTTCCTCCCAACTCGAGAGGTACAACACGATTGAGCGCCTCTTTCACTTCGACATCTTTCCTTGCTCGCCTGAATATGTGTGTTCCGAATCTCTGTGTGGTGTGCAGTACAACTACGGAGCAGATTGTGACTTGAATCTCCCCTTGAGGGATTATAAAGAGTATTCAAAAAATAAATAAATATATAAATAGGGCGCTACGGAAATGATGCACTGAGAATTTTAGCAGCATAGTCTGAAAAGTTAAACCAGTGAAACATAAAAACGAATGACTATGAATGTCGCCAACTTATGAAGTTCCAGTGAGACTTTTCTCATACTTATTGTGTTTCTTGGCCCTTTGTGCCAGTTCTCCAACAATGCACGTTGTTGGACCAATAATCGCAGTATGGCTAAGAAAGGACCTAAATTGCCACAACTGCCCCGTTAGCACTGGTACTAGCTATAAAATAGGAGTGGTATAATAAGACATAAAACTAAAAACTCTTTTCAAGTTTACTCAGAGAGGTGACACCACAATACCAGACAATACTTTGTGTGCGGTTCATAATTACTTTAAGCAAATGCAGCCCAAACTTAGTCCACTTTGATAAGCCTGACACCATTGTGTCACTTTGGCCTTGTTCAGACTGTAAGCCAAAGTCAGATTTTTAACACAACCTGATGAAACTGGATAGCCCTTCTGGAGTCTGAACAGTCTCAAAGAAATCCGATTTTTGTAAGATGGATCGAAACCAGATTGGAAAGGTCATTTCATATCCGATTTGAACATAATGGGTCTCAGTCTGAACAGCTCCAAAACCACCGATGAGTTTTGACTGTCAGGTGACCCAAGACCCAATACACCAGACCAGAGAGGGCCAATCGAAGTGCATAGCGGTTAAAAAAAATCGAGCACACCATAGACATCGAACACATTGATTTATCAGTCCGTGGGGAGATAGCGGCATACAAGCAAAGTTCAAGGGCATGTATTTGTTATTGTTGCTGCTGTTGCAATTATATGACGTTAAACACGACACATGCTGGATGATGCCTTCGTTCTGTCGTCGTTGCTACAGCAACCTGTTAGGTGCGTCTGTAATATGGCTCAGTCTGAACAGGGCCAAATCCCCTTTGGACACTTGCTAAACACAGTGTAGACAGTCAGCCCTAAAAAATCAATTTGAGGAGGAATTCGATACGCAATTCGATATGTGTTTCGCGCCAAACCGTAATTCCACACGCCACTCAACACCGAACATTAAAGAACAGCGTGTAGAGAGCCCAATCATCTCTGGCTGCAGGATAGCTGTGCCTCAACATGCACCTACAGTATCTCTTGTCTTATTGAACGCGAACTAATGCACTTTGCAATTTTTAATTTGCTTATGAACGCTCACAATTTATTTATAAGGAGCGTCAGCGCAGAACGCCGATGCGTATGTGGAACCGGGAATCGTGGCTTGGAATTGAAGCGGATTTACATGGGACAGGAGATGAGAGCCAATCTCTTTTTCGTTAATGGACGCTACAGCTTCTTGTTGCTCGCAAAACTAGCTTGTAGTGGATGTTTGCACATTTTCAGCATTACGGCTTTGATCCACTGGTGAAAAAAACACTTTGATTCACTCCTCTTTCATCTATTACTGCTTCAAACAACAAAGTGTATGCAGGAAAAGTGGTTAAGATTGCACAACTGTCTGTGTCTTGTGTCTTCTTTTGTATTATTTTGTCATTTTATGTTAACTGTCCTTTTTGATGGAGGCGTGGGCACCCGCAGCGGCTCCTCTTGTTGTCTGGTTGAGAGGGAAGAAATTTCATCTGTGCTGTATGTTGCACATACAGTGCATTTGACAATAAAGTTGTACTTGACTTGATAAAAAGGCCTTGTGAGTTGAGGAACCTAGCCGGGGAAAGCTGACTTCTACGTCATCACATTGTGATCAAACGGACCAATCATGAGAGATGACACGTGCGGCAATCTAGGCAGAGTAACAATTCAGTGGTGTAGGAGTACAACAGACATCAAAAACACGCAGCACAGCGGCCTTCAAGGGCCGGACCTGGACATGCCTGATTTAATGCTTAATGTGCATGTAAACCTCAGGTGTTTTTGGCCGTGACATTTTTTGACCAACATTATCTGTCCTTGTTGTTTTGCGCATTCACAGGCAGCGTGTTTACAACAGATCTGTTTTTAATTGAGCAGAGAAAATTAGCGCAATTAGGCTTCCGCTGCTTTTCCACAGTGTATCTATTGACAAAGACTCGCGACCACGGCAGCTCCCACCACAACAAAGTACAAGCAAGGTAGCAAGCAAAACCTCCGACTTGTGTCCGCAGTGCTGCCAACTTGATATGTTCACGATATTTAGTAACTTTTCTGATCACTCCAGCAAATGTTTTTTTTTCCCAAAAACACAACAGTGGTCTTGATGTTAGCATGATTCTTTCTTTTTTGCACAGTGAAGATAAAAGGAGCATGAAGATTCGCCCTGATCATACTGCATGCAAATCTAAACTTTCATAGCCTGTTCATGTTGAGTATATTTTATGTTATCAAAGTATCATTGTACATCACTGTCAATGAAATTATACTCTCCACCTATCTATGTATATATTTCGGAGTCCTGTCTCGGAACAGCTAATATGAGTTGAGGGCTGATGTATCGAGTAAAATGTACTCCTAATTATAACAATACATATCGAAACGTGGTAATTTATTGAAACAAGACAATCCACTTTTTCTCAATACATTAAAATTTAAAAAATAGGAAGTTGAAGTTAGCACTTTGGCTTGGCCCTCGGCAAACATTCCAGTTTCTCATGTGGCCCTTTTGCAAAATTACTTGCCCACACCCTTTAACTAAGGTATTAAAACAACAACAAAAAACATTTAGACCTCAAACAATAACCCTTTCTTCTATAAGGCAGTGGTTACCTTTCCATCATAAAAGCAAAGTTGACCTGACCATTACATTACATACACACTTTATACTTACGTTATGTGTGCAAGGTTCGCATCGGTGAGTTTAATCATGTAGTAGAAGCAACTTCAAACAATTTTGAGAAATACAACAGTTCACTGTTTTCTGGGAATTGTTCTATGATTTGAAAGAGAAACATTATTATACTGAGAGACTAGTTTAATAATAATGGAAAACAAAAAAAAACAGCTGGAAGGCTCACTGAGTGTGCCCTCTGTAGAACTTTCATATTGCCAGCTATGGAAGGAAGGTGTCATTGCTGTTGAGCCCTTGTTTGCCTACTGCCACATATCGCAATGCTATCTCTGCTGAGGAAGAATGAAAAAGTAATATACAAACATACAAATAAACTTGCTTGCATAATCCCACACACATATGAACACATTGTGGACAACAGAAAAAGAGAGCAGCCCGTGTAATCTGAGAAGAACATAACATGTTTATGATGTACGCTATGAGAAGGAAATCATTTCAATGGTGACAATGGAAATGGGTCAGGTAGAATTGTGCTGCTTGTGATTAAGAGCGCGTGCACGCGCGCGCACCCAACCCACACACACACACACACACACACACACACACACACACACACACACACACACACACACACACACACACACACACACAAACGAAACAAAACATTTTCACTACATTGACAAAACAGTTATCTTGCAAAAGCAAATAAGTCTTACGTAACTCTTCAAATCTTTGTAAAAATGATATTTTTGTGTCATACAATGAACCCAGTGGATGACTGGTTAGCGCATCAGCCTCACAGTGCAGAGGTGCAGGGTTTGACTCCGACCTCCCTGTGGGGAGTTGGCATATTCTCCTGGGTCTGCGTAGGTCTTCGCCGGGTACTCCGGTTTCCTCCCACATTCCCAAGACATGTGTGGCACATTAATGGAGCGCTCTAAATTGTCCCTAGGTGTAAGTGTGAGTGCAGCTGTTCGTCTGTGTGTGCCCTGCGATAGGGTGTTAATCAGTTCAGGGTGTCCCCCGCCTGCTGCCCGAAAACAACTGGGATAGGCTTCAGCATGTCCCATGACCATTGTGAGGATGAGCGGATCAGAAAATGGATGGATGATTGGACAATGAACACAAGCCATCATATTAGCAAGCAGATAACTACACACTCATGGGAACACTGAAAAACACATCTGGCTTTTTCTTTCTCTGTGAGCACGGCAGGCTACGTCGGTTTGAGATCTTACGTTGGTCATTGTTCTGTAAACACACAAGGATCCAAATTTCAAATATTTTAGTTCAAGATGTTGATTGGATTCACCATGAACATCAAAGCAAACATCAAACTGTTTTTTTTTGCCGAAACGGCCCTTTGAAAAAAAAAAGTAATTTCACTGAGCGATAAGAGAGAGAGCGAGAGAGAGAGAAAGAATAAAAACTCAGCCTACATTGTGTTGTTCTTCGGGGTCATTCTATGGTTGATTATATGGTCCACAATTTTAGCTCTGATGTCATCAGTAATTCTATTTCTTTCTTTCTTCTCCCCTCCCCCTCATCTCCCTCTTAGTTCTTCATCTCCAAATCTTCTTCCTTCGATCTAATTCTCAATTCTTCTCACTCTTCCTACTCCCTCGATTGTACTCCACACCAAGAACTTACCTGCGGGTTATCGTGGTCAGGCTGATTGCAAAGTGAAGTAATTATTTACGACAGTTCTCCTTTGACAGAGTGGCCAGACGGTTGGCAGGATAGTGTAAATAATAGCCATAAATGGGTACACTTTTGCAACGAGTGTGTTGAACACTTGGTGTATAAAGCAGTGAGTTGGGTGTTACAAAATTACAGTCAGTACAAAACAGAGTTTGTGCTTTTAGGTTTTGCAAAATCTATGAGTGGTTTTGCGATAGATATTCAGACTTTTAAAAATGGTGCTACAAGAATCACGAATAGAGTTTAACCATTCAGAAAAAAAAAGAAAATGAAAGCATTGCTAATGTTGCAAGCCCGAAATCACCAGAGTCCCAAAGGACTTCACAGGGCCACGGTTGACAAACATTAACATCCCCAGATGTAACCAGCCCCCCCCAAGAGGCAAAGAAAAAACTCCAAATACCCCACATGGGGAAATAAAAAGACCCGATGAAAAGTAATCACGGATGGGGAGAATGCCCCTTGCGGGATGACCAGGCTGCATTGAATGCCAAGTGGGCACCATTTAACACATAACGTGATGCTGAACACTGTGCCAGTGATTCTCAAAATGCGGTTGCATTTATGCTACACGGGGCTCTCTTATGTGGTACCTGCAATCATTGAAGATTGGGATTTTTACTTGTGGCTATGCATGCAGCCTGTTTAAATATTTAATATTTTCATAACTTCTATTGGGCGGCCTGGTGGTCCAGTGGTTAGCGCGTTGACCTTACAGTGCATAGGTCGTGGGTTCGATCCAGGCTCCGGCCTCCCTGTGTGTGGTTTGCATTTTCTCCCCGGGCCTGCGTGGGTTTTTTCTGGGTAATCCGGTTTCCTCTGACATTCCAAAAAAATGTATGGCAGGCTGATTGAACACTCCAAATTGTCCCTAGGTGTGAGTGTGAGCACGGATGGTTGTTCGTCTCTGTGTGCCCTGCGATTGGCTGGCAACTGGTTCGGGGTGTCCCCCACCTACTGCCCGAAGACAGCTGGGATACGCTCCAGCACCCCCCCGCGACCCTTGTGAGGATGAAGCTGTTCAGAAAATGAATGGATGAATGGATAATTTCTATTTAACTGTTTCATGAAATACGTTTTGATCGAACCATTATTGAAGTATAGCTGTTTCATTTTCCTAAAAAATGTATGAGAACCGCGGTGTGAAATGCTGCCGACTGCATGATGCTACATTATCTTGCATTCTGTACAGTAATATCAAATAAGAATAATTGTGGTAAATACCTCTGCCGTGTTTTTTTTTTCCATGAACACTTAAACCCACTATGCCACTCTAGTTTAATGTTGATCATGCTGGTGTAAACAGTTTGAGAAACCCAGCTACATGCAATCCGTCGTGACTGAGTGGTGCTGGCCCATTCCGCATGACTTCACATGACTTCCCCTTTAATCCTTTCAAACATGAATTCAAGACAAACTTTGAGAGGACCTGGTTAGAATACTGTGAAAAGTAACACTAAAGCCCTCTTCTAAAAAGTTGTGTAATACAGCTTTCCCTCATCAACTGACCTCAATTCAGTCTTTGTGTGATGTGGTTTTCCCACATGGACTGAATACACGCAAGCTCAAATTCATATTGTTCAGAAAAAAAAAAAAAAAAACCTAACAAAAAAAACAACAACACCAGTCAACTGTGTGACTCAGCTAAACTTTGTCTGAATTTAACTTTGGCTCTTCCATCGAGCCATCCGTTACCTGTACGGGTACTGCTTGTCCACAACTGTTCAGACTCATATTTCTACCTATGAGCAACTGATTCTTAATTTAACCTAACAGGCATTTTTATGATCTAATCTTCCATTATTTTTGTTTCCATATCTTCATTCAGACCGTTCAGTGTCTCGTTCAAATACTGAATTCATTTCAGTTTGGCTTGTTCCCCATCCCCCTCAATTTTTGGGTGCAACCTCTACCCATATTTCAGTGGGCGGCGGGGAAAAGAAGGGTTTGTGCACGGTTTCCCCATGAATGATGTATGATTTACAAGCCTTTCCATTTAGTAATTGTAGCATAATGGGGCCCAAGAATGGCCTGATGAAGTAGGGATTTACTATTCCCATACCTGCTGTTTTAAACTGTAATGCTCTGTTTGATATGCCAAGCACATCTATCACACAAATCTTAAACTGGAGTGCCTCATCGTATCTGTGTGTGTGTGTGTGTGTGTGTGTGTGTGTGTGTGTGTGTGTGTGTGTGTGTGTGTGCGCGTGTGTGTGTGTGTGTGTGTGTGTGTGTGTGTGTGTGTCTTAGTGGGCCCCAGTTTCATAGGCAGGTGCATGTGCAATGTGAGTAAAATGTGCCACATCTTCATTTTCATGCTGGGGGCAAGTGGAGCCTACCAAATATTGGAATTTGCCAGACCACACTATGCCTTACCGGTCATTCTGGCAGACGAAGGGAATTCTCTAGACACGCCACCTGATAGTTTGAAGACAGAAATAAGACAAGACTTTCAATCAGGTGAAAATGGGCCTAAGTTGGGGCACGTGTGAGGTAACGCAATTTTGGTGGCTTCTGCACTCCGCTAATATGTGTGGTGAATGTCATCATATTTAATATGACAACAGCACTTATGCTGAACAGGGTCGCAGGGGAGTTGTTGCAGCCTATCCCAGCTGACTTTGGACGGAAGGCAAATTACTCCCTGGACTGGTCGCCAGTCAGTTGCAAGGCACATATAGAGACAAACGACAATTCGCACCCACATCCACAGCGTCACTGAGTGAGAACCGATCCCACGCTGCCCGCACACGAGTGAGCCTTGTGTTCCACCACACCAAAGTCAATTCATTGAATGCATTATTATTATTATTATTATTATTATTATTATTATTATTATTATTATTATTATAATTATGATGATGATTATTATTATTATTGGCGAGGATTAAACGTTTGCATTCCCTACTTTAAAGGAAGCATGTTCCACTTTCAATATTTTCATTTCATTGAGTACAGTATTTAAAATGAGGGCAAATGAAAGAGCGGCCTGGTGGACCAGTGGTTAACATGTTGACCACACAGTGCAGCAGTCGTGGGTTCGATCCCGGCTCCGGTTTCCTCCCACATTCCAAAAACATGCATGGCAGGCTGAATGAACACACTAAATCAGGGTCGTCAAACTCATTCTTGTCGCGGGCCACTATGGAGTTATGTCCTCCCTCGGAGGGCAGACAGTGAAACCAAATAAATGTTTACTCCTCACATCATATTATTACTTGTACACAAAAAAAAAACAATTATGGCTCACTAGTTTTGAAATCAGTCAAGTATTTGTTCAATTATTGAGTGAGGATAAACAGGGTAACAAACTACAGTCAAACTTCTGTTCTCGACCAAATCGGTTTTCGACCAAAAATTTTGAGTTTTTTATGCCTCGGATTACGACCGAAAATCGGTTCTTGACCAAACTGAGCGCACTTGAATGCGCCACTTGACTCCTCTCGCCTTCTTTGCACGAGGAAGTAACGCTTCCTCGGGTAGATTAGAAAAGTGACGCTTCCTCGAGTAGCGTTCCATTGTGAGCAGATGTGTTCAATCAAGATTTTTTTCTTTTTTAAAGAGCGTGGTTTCAGTTTTCCAACACATCGATTTTCGAACAGCCTTCTGGAACGGATTACAAAAACCGAGGTATGACTGTTATTGCAAAATGTCACCGTTATTTATTTTGTATGACAATTTGAGATTTCGGTACAGATTTAAACAAGGATCACGGAAGTTGACACAGATGATTTACTTTTGCAGGCCACATAAAATGATGTGGCGGACCGGATCTGGCCCCTGGGCCTTGACTTTGACACTCGTGCTCTAAATTGTCGCTAAGTGTGAGTGTGGATGGTTGTTCGTTTCTGTGTGCCCTGCCATTGGCTGGCAACCAGTTCTGGGTGTCCCCTGCCTACTGCCCGAAGACGGTTGGGATAGGCTCCAGCATGCCATTGTGAGGATAAGGGGATCAGACAATGGATTAATGGATTCTTATTGTTATTATTATGATCATTATTATTCTTCTTCTTCTTCTTATTATTATTATTATGGCATGGTAGTCGACTTGTTAGCACATATGCCTCACAATGCAGAGGTGCAGGTTCGGCTCTGGGCTTCCTGTGTGGAATTTATTATTATTATTATTATTATTATTCGATTTTTTAAAGCACCCCTTGAAAGCTATTCTACTTTTTTTTTCTTAGCTGTACATATTGTTTTCAGAAACGCACTTACTGTTTGAATTCTGTTGAGAGAAATGTACAAAGGCGTCAGAAAAACTACAAAACTAATTACAGTGGAAATCATAGCAATTCATTTTGATAGCCTGGTTAAGAAGCCAAGTGAAGTAGCAGGAGGAAATATGGAAGCAAACACAAATGCTTATGATTTCCTTGATGGTTACTCACAGACGATGATGTGCAAGTTACTTCCGATATATAATATGTAATTACTATTATCAACAGTGCTGGACAAGTTGCTGCCAAAATGTAATGTAATACGAGTAGCTTGCATTTGAAAGCAATGTTTATTTAAAATATTACTGTCTCCATAGAGTAATAAGTTACTTATTACTTTTCAGATTTTTTTTTTTTTTTAATCAGTGAGTATTTGATTTAACGTCTGCAACACTATACTGTAAATGGAAAATGGGAAACTTGCAGCTGCGGGTAAAGTTAACTTGTAATTAGGATCTTTTATTCAATAGTGTGCTGATAATGTTCAATGTTTCAACTCAATGCTGGCAGATCACTGTCTTTGATAAATATGTGTCTCAATATTTTTTAAACATAAATATTGTAACAGATCTTTAATCAAATAAATGCATAATCCCAGACTGTTGACAATAAATCAACATAACCAAATTAATTTCACCACATGCAAAAGATAAGTTTGTAGTCCATTGTCAATATGTCTTCCTATGATCAAGAAGATAATACATTTTTTTATGTATTGGAGTAGATTTGATGATTGGTCGGACAAATAATAGTAAGAAATAGATTAACTATACTTGATAATTGATCTAAAAAAGTCAAGTCACATGCTATCTATATAGCCCTTAATCACCAATGAGCCTCATCAAAGGGCTTCACAGGCCCATAAATTTGGACAAATGTAAGTTGAGCCGAGCGTCTCTTGTGGGGGATGAAATAATGACGTCCAAATAAAATGTAGCTATTGTAACGCACCACATGCCATTTTTAATCATGTAAGGTCTGGCTTTGATATCCGCTCCACTCTGGAAGGGTCTAATTCACAAATATCTAAATTAATCGAGGTGACGCGGGGCTGCGGACAAACGCATGGTGCTCACAGCAGGGCACGTGCGTGGGCAGCAGCCAGAAAGAAAGGTTATTGTTCACAATTATTTGTACATGTGTAACAGAAATTTTACTCTTGAGAGGTATGGGTACTTGGTATCGGTGAGTACTCAAAGATTAAATACTCGCATTGCTCTCTGCCTGAAAAAAAGTGGTGTTAAAAAAGAAATATCGAATAGAAATACCAAATAAATTGTGACATTCTTCTTCTGAATTCACTGATGGTATAGTGGTACACTTGCCGGACTTGTCTGCAGGCAGCGTGGGATCGGTTCCCACTCAGTGATGGTGTGAATGTGGGCTCTATTTGTGCCCTGTGACTGACTGCCGACCAGTTCAAGATGTACTCTGCGTTCCGCCCGAAGTCAGCTGCGTTGGGCTCCAGTAACTCCCCGCAACCCTGTTCAGGATAGGCAGTGTTGAAAATGGATGGATGGATTTTTCTTCTGTTATACTTCACTAGTTAGACACCATGTCCCATCACTGCTGAGCTACTTTTTGAACAGACCCATTAGCTACTCATGTTGTCAGTGGGGCTAGCTTGTATTATTTGCACCTTTTTTTTTGGCCAATGCTCTTTAATCAGAGCAAAAAAGCTATCTGTGTTTGCAGTATGTAGCCTTGCACCCTTCCATTACCCGCCAAGAAGGAAGCGTAAAAAAGTTAATTGGAGGCAATTAACGTCAAAGAGGAGGCTTGTTTACTCAACTCTGCAAGCAGCCAATCATATTGTGCCCTGCTGAGATGCCAGTATTAGAGGTTATTGAAATCTTGACTTTTTAAAACCACTGGTAAACCGACAAAACTGGTTATTGGCCCATGCCTAGAAGCCACAGGAGTATTTTTCCCTTTTTCGGGTAAAAAAAAAAGATATTCCATTAGAAGATGAAGCATAATATCTATTTTAACAACCTGCCAATGCACTGGAAAGACAATAATTTAAACCCGCACATTTCTTCAAAGAATGTTGATAAACAATAAATATACAATAACATGTAATGTTAACATGTTTACATCTCCTTCTCTGACATGGAAAAAAATATATACCATCTGGTGGTCGGGGCTTTTTCCAAAACTATTGCTATCTTGGTTCAACAGCTGCAAACAAGTCCATATGCTTATTTACTAGCTGCGCCAAGTCGCCAACGCTTGCTCCTTTTTTGCTCGTATTCGAAGCTGGCAGTGTTGTTCCAGTCCCGGTGCCCACAGACAGTAATCATGATTTTTTTTTTTCTCCGACATTGTCTTTTTACTTGGCATGTATGTGATGAAGTAGCACATTCTCGAAGCCGTTATGATCCGGTCCGTCGTATCTGGACAGATTTGCCCCATACCTACAAAATAGTACAACTCATGTTCAGCATGACGCAGTGTATCTGGTATTAGCAAAATGTTTGTGAGTCTTAGCAACAATAACGAATGCGATTACTTTGTGACTGGATGATCAAGGGCGTGGAGATGAAATTTCCGCCTCCCAGCGCGAAGACTTTCCGCTCCCAAGACACCCGACAAGGCTAAGAACAGATTTGCTTTTGGGCTCATATATACACGATGGCAGTACAGAATGAACCCGAAGTGAACAAGATCGTTTGTTGCAGTGTCTTATTATTTCAAGAATCCGATCAATGATGTCATTGACCCATCTATCCATCCGTTATCTCAAACTGCTCATGGTCACTTGGATCGCGGTTGTGCTGGAGTATATCCCAGCTGTCTTTGGACAGTCAGCGGGGTACACTCTGAACACACTGACAAACTACCAGAGGTGGACATTGTCAGTCCGTCAGTGAGCTGACATCAGTATTCCAGGCCGACCCACATGGACCCAGTCTCTCCCTCGTTGGCGTCAGCCAGTCGGCGTCGAGAACATAATTTCCACGTCACACGCAAGGCACCGCACAAGCAGACATGCAGCAAAATAAAGGGGAAAAAAATCAAATAAAAACAACAGACACAAACACGCTCAGCTGGGGATTGTTGAAATAAAAACAATAAGACACATGTCATTGCGGTCTGTGGGACTGAAAAGGTGTACATCAGTTTTATTTTTTTATTTTTTTAATTTGGCTGCGTGTCAGGGGAGCGCAACCTGTGTGTGATGTCCTACTGGTAAATCCATTCTCACTACGACTGACTGGGCAGACCTGAAATACCGGTGAAAGGTCACTCATGGACAAACCTCTGCAAACCACCATACACATTCACAATCACACCTTGCGAAGCGTTCAACTGATAGATCACGCAAATCATGACATTAACTGCCGATAACGATTGTGCATAAAATGCAATATATATATATATATATATATACATACTGTATATATACTGTATATATACATGCAGTACAGAAGATTATATAAGAACAACACATTTAGTGTTTATAGAGTGTACATGGCAGCTTTCTGGAGCGTGAACGATCAGCGTCCATGTGTGTGTGTGTCTTAGTGTGTTTGTGCGCGCGTGCGCTTGTGTTCGTTAGATGAACAACAGCGGAGGCGAGCGGCAGCTTGTCAACTCACGATCCGTCTTCATTACTCCTGCCTACTGCCCGAAGACAGCTGAGATAGGCTCCAGCATCACCACGACCCTTGTCGCGGGGGTGCTCTGAAGATGGAAGCTGGATGGATATATGTGTGTGTTTTTTTTCCCCATGGGGCATTACATTCTATTTTCTTATACTGATAGCAAAATACAGTTAATTGCTGGGTTGTGTTGTTACAGCAAAGACTTCAAGATTTATAACAAAGGCTTACAGTGTATTGCCTCTCCGATAGGAAGACACAAATTCTAAAGTATATTTTGTTGTAGTTTCGATATATGTGCTAGTTACGGAAGATGCTGCTTTCCACTCAGTTTAAAGGCATTTTGCCCATCTCCATTTTTATCTCCACCCCCTTCCAAACATTCCAAATGTGATAAATGAGAGGAGCAAAGGGTAGGATGATTGAGAGGAAAGGGAACACTTGCACATACAATGCGTGTGGCTTCAGAACTTCCTCGGCAAGCTTTTACCCACCTGCCGAGATAAGAGAGGCACTGTAAATTAGCACACACTAGGAGGGCCGTGAGCATGTGTGTGCGTGTACCTCAAACACTCTCTCTTTGCCTTGCCGCAGGTATCATAGATAAAGATGTGTCATTGATGAATGGGATTTTATTTCCCATCAACCTTTGCTGTGTGGGAAATGGAAAGCGCATCCCTGCCCCTAAATCATCAGATGAATAATGATAACAATAGGTAATGGTTTTCATTTCTTGGCACTGTTGTTTCAAACCGTTCAGTGCCTGTGGTGTGAATTTGTTTTATTTTTCACATCACCTCTGAAAAACAATTTTTCGCTTCTATAAACGTCCGTGCTGATGCCGAATCTCGTGTTTCTATATTGTTTCATCATAAAGACATGCAGTCAAATTGTCAGGGGGACACACTATTCATTTTTTTTCACCCTTAAATGAACTTGGCCAGTGATGTGGCCACCCCTTAATATAATGTAGCTTCAAGCATTCGGAAAAGACAGATTTTTGCATTGGTAACACCCCATAGATTGCAAGTTTGTGGTTTGATTTTGACAAATTTGGCTAATAGCATATATTAGTTAGTTTTTTTTCCTCCATTATTTAATGACAAGCTCACCTATTTCCTATTTATGTATTCAGACCAAAACAAAATTTGTCATTAAGAATGTTGAGGTATGTTGAGGCATTACATTTAGACATAAGTAGTGCTTTGCTACCATATTGTGCCATCTATAGGCACATTTTTTTTTCCATCCCTTTTGGGAGTGCATCACATGATTCGCGGCAAGGCTCCGTCTCTATCCCCTGGAAATCGTGAGGGATCAGTGTGAATTACAGTATACATTATCTTTATGGAATAGGAATATGCTAGCTCTTGTCTGAAGAACTCTATTGCAAAATACGATGCATTCACCCAGAGCTGCAAACAAATCAACATACTGCCTCAGTATGAACATTACACGTTGAACAAAAACTGAAAATTCCACCATGCTTTTGATTATAAAATCAGACATACATTGACGTGATATTGAGATGTAGCATGGTTTACTTTTGTTCAAAGTGTTATATGTCCAAAAGACATTTTAGGTTTTTCTTTTTATCTCCTTTCTAAAACTCCTTCTTGAGCGATTACCTTATTGTGGAGTCGTGGTTTGCTTGTACCAGTGATCCAAGCATCCAAGTTGCCAGGCACTTTATGCCACTGGTCAGGTCACCCAAAACAAACAGGCCTTAGGGTAGTGGTTCTTAACCTTGTTAGAGGTTCCGAACCCAACAAGTTCAAATGCACATTCACCGAACCCTCCATTAGTGAAAAATAAAAATAAAACCCTAATGCATTTATTAAAAACAGAAAAAAGTAAACACAATTAGTATAAGTTTAAAGTATACGTGTTTTAATTGTACACAAAATGAATCAGCCAGTGATGGCCAAGCGGGTGTGTCATAACTAATTGACAGGTTGAGTCTTAACCTCTATGGCAGAGACGCTGTCAAACCCCTGAGATGCATGCACCGAACCCCTGGGGTTCGATCGGACCCAGTTTAAGAACCACTTTTTTTGGGGAATGACCAGACAAAGAATTTCTTAAATGCCCCTCATGGAAGATGTTTGCCCCCAACTGAACATGGGACACCGTGGCCACACTCTGGAGCCAGCCCTGGAGGTGGGGCTCAATGTCAATCGCCTGCACCCATGGAGTTTGGCTTGACTCATCACCTGTAAACATTGGATATCAACAACTGATCACCAATTTGGCCAATTCCCATTGAGAGCTCTCATGAAAGGCTCAAGACTGACTGAAATTATTGTTGGTGTTAACAAAACAACTGTTATGTTGATGCTGCTGGATCCTGGGCTCCCATATATCTCCCTTCCCCCCGTTCTCCCGTGCTTCATGACACAGTTCAGGACTCTGTGAGGTTGTCTGCATAGCAACGAAATGATGTGTTGTGGCCTACCGGCTCATGACCAAAGACACAGACTGAAGCACACACACGCATATGATCACACAACGTAATAAACAATCCTATTATCAATGCCTTTTGTTTGGCTTCCCCGAACCTCTCTCCACCCCCCAGTGATAGTCCAGGTGTGCTGAGGAGATATGGCGCACCTTAAAAGGCTGTGGTGCCGCCCACTGCATCTTGGCTGGTCCCTACGCCCCCACCTCATCTTTCCCCCACACCCCCACCTGTGCAACTTTTAGAATCGTTGTTGTTGACAGTATGTCTCCTATTCATGTCGCTGTCGCAGGGTTTTTTTTTTTTCCAATCCCATACCGTTCTCCTTCCTTATAGGAGTCAATCTTGGATTTGTTTTTGTCCCTTTGTTTTTCTTTTTCATCTAAGCAAAGCGGAAGTTAAGTCATCATGCTACTCCTTTCTGTCTCCCCTTGCTGGTCATTATTTTTTACTTCTCTTGGATGGGTTGTAATCGTTAAATGCATTTCGTTGATCGACACTCATCCATGGGTAATGACAATGAAATTCAATTCCATTCTCTAAATTTGACTCCATTCCATGTATCTCCGGTTTTGAGCTTGTTAAAAAGCTCATATGTGGCAGCCTTCCAGGCTGCATCAGCCCCAGCCAGAGCTCCGAAACGCTCTGGATGTTGTTGGCTGTCTTGTTTGGCACCTTTCTGCAACATCATCCTTAGTCGTCATCCCATTGAGAGCCGTGTCTCTGGATTGGCAGACAGGGGTAGTTGTCCCCATTTCTCTCAGGAGGACCAACTTTGGGGTGTCACTGGGGTTTTTGTCCTGGCCATGGAACAGTGCGGAAGCTCTACACCAGAGGGCCCAAGTCCGATCCTTGAGCTCCCCACTTGCGTCTGTTTTATATGTCTCCCTTTCCCAACACACATGATGCAAATGATCATTCAAAGGTCGAGGATGAGATCCTGCCCCAAGCGGAGAAGTTGCAGGGCGTGGTCAGTGGGACAATGGAGGCGGGGATCCATATTGCCTCCCTTGTCGCCAAAAATTTTGCAATGATAGTCTGCCACAGCATTCGTTTTTGATTGAAGGGGCATTAAGATGAATAATCTTATGTCTGCAAGTAACGTTACTTAAGAACGCAATACCGGCATCACTGCTTACTTCTTTATATGTGTTTAAAAGGGTTAGTATTGTTTGATAGAGTCTTTAAGGGCATTTTTCAAAAGGACCGTAAATGTTACATAACATGCCTCGCTGGTTTGGAACATCCTCCTTGCAATGGAGGGAGAGGTTACTGTGTATTATTTGCATCTGCAAGACGTTTTCCCTTGAGTCCAGCATACGTTAATGTGTCTGAAAAAGTCATAGAAATTGGTTGTGTAGTTTTTGCGCAATTCCGCCTACAAACTAACGAATAATGGTATTTATGAGCTTTGGAACCGGAGAGTGTTTGAGTCCCACAGTGGACAATGAATTCCTGACTACTGTTGATGTACCCTTGAGCAAGGCAATGAACCCCGACACACTCCCCTTTCCTGCCTGCATGTGTGACGTCTGCCTTTCTGTGTTGTGTGAAACAAAAACATGCTGTAGGAGGTAAATTAAATTTCCTTTTGAAGCAAATGAATATGTTTAAAAAATGAGATCAAAACAAAGCCTTTCCTTGATGTGCTTCCAAATGTCACATTTCTAAATTGTTTGTTAACCTTATAGGAGTCAATCTTGGATTTGTTTTTGTCCCTTTGTTTTTCTTTTTCATCTAAGCAAAGCGGAAGTTAAGTCATCATGCTACTCCTTTCTGTCTCCCCTTGCTGGTCATTATTTTTTACTTCTCTTGGATGGGTTGTAATCGTTAAATGCATTTCGTTGATCGACACTCATCCATGGGTAATGACAATGAAATTCAATTCCATTCTCTAAATTTGACTCCATTCCATGTATCTCCGGTTTTGAGCTTGTTAAAAAGCTCATATGTGGCAGCCTTCCAGGCTGCATCAGCCCCAGCCAGAGCTCCGAAACGCTCTGGATGTTGTTGGCTGTCTTGTTTGGCACCTTTCTGCAACATCATCCTTAGTCGTCATCCCATTGAGAGCCGTGTCTCTGGATTGGCAGACAGGGGTAGTTGTCCCCATTTCTCTCAGGAGGACCAACTTTGGGGTGTCACTGGGGTTTTTGTCCTGGCCATGGAACAGTGCGGAAGCTCTACACCAGAGGGCCCAAGTCCGATCCTTGAGCTCCCCACTTGCGTCTGTTTTATATGTCTCCCTTTCCCAACACACATGATGCAAATGATCATTCAAAGGTCGAGGATGAGATCCTGCCCCAAGCGGAGAAGTTGCAGGGCGTGGTCAGTGGGACAATGGAGGCGGGGATCCATATTGCCTCCCTTGTCGCCAAAAATTTTGCAATGATAGTCTGCCACAGCATTCGTTTTTGATTGAAGGGGCATTAAGATGAATAATCTTATGTCTGCAAGTAACGTTACTTAAGAACGCAATACCGGCATCACTGCTTACTTCTTTATATGTGTTTAAAAGGGTTAGTATTGTTTGATAGAGTCTTTAAGGGCATTTTTCAAAAGGACCGTAAATGTTACATAACATGCCTCGCTGGTTTGGAACATCCTCCTTGCAATGGAGGGAGAGGTTACTGTGTATTATTTGCATCTGCAAGACGTTTTCCCTTGAGTCCAGCATACGTTAATGTGTCTGAAAAAGTCATAGAAATTGGTTGTGTAGTTTTTGCGCAATTCCGCCTACAAACTAACGAATAATGGTATTTATGAGCTTTGGAACCGGAGAGTGTTTGAGTCCCACAGTGGACAATGAATTCCTGACTACTGTTGATGTACCCTTGAGCAAGGCAATGAACCCCGACACACTCCCCTTTCCTGCCTGCATGTGTGACGTCTGCCTTTCTGTGTTGTGTGAAACAAAAACATGCTGTAGGAGGTAAATTAAATTTCCTTTTGAAGCAAATGAATATGTTTAAAAAATGAGATCAAAACAAAGCCTTTCCTTGATGTGCTTCCAAATGTCACATTTCTAAATTGTTTGTTAACAGACTCCTTTCAAGTCTGCATACTGTTCATCTGAAAAGGACATACTGAGAGGTGTTTTCACAAGAGCTCTGAGTAGAAGCAATACTTCCTTACGTCAGCATGTCTCTTGTGTTTGGTCCAGAGGTGCTGATGCAATCAGAACATTGCCACAGGCTGTCCCGTGGACTGCTTATCTTATATTTCACAGAAGTAACTTTGCTCATTTTCGGTGTGCTGCTGCTACAGAACATCGAATAAATCTGTTCTCGGATCTATAATCACAGACTTCTTTCAGCATCACGTTTTCCCCTTTGTTATTTGAGAGACTTTTTCCCATTGATCACACCTCCCCACTAGCAATTCTCCTTCCTGAACATGGCTCCAATATTTATTTCAGTTTCTTGGGGGATCTCCTCCACCACAGAGAGCCTGGGGCTTTCAGGAGGCCGACATAAGATGCTTTGGGTCAAACAGCACATTATGTACATGGAAGGCACAATCTGCCACATGTGGACAGTTGTGTAGAGTCCGGTTATTTTGATAATATGGGGTGTTAGCAGAGCATTTGTGTTCAATGGATATAAAACTTTTCACTATGGTGGAGAGATCATTTGCGGCCATTTTTTTTAGCTGCCCTCAGAATAAAGTCAAACTATCTTCTGACACTAACCATAACCCTATTTTTTTTTTTTTTAATTGTGACAACTACTACCACTACGATCGCTCATGAAAATAATTGATTTTGATTGAGAATTTTATATGGAGTGTTTCTGTTGATGCAAAGATGCATTGAAGCGAATTTACAAAAATATTCACAGCTTTTCAAAAAGATAATTCAGTTTAAAACGCAAACTGTTTTGTTTCTGAATGTGGAGTGCTATTCCTGTACTCCATTATTCCAGTGCAGTGGTTCTTAATAGAGGTACCGAACCCAACCAGTTAATATGCACATTCACTGAACCCGTCATGAGTGAAAAAAAAAAAAAAATATGTATATATATAT